>NW_007247766.1:0-127585 GCF_000164805.1 Carlito syrichta | reverse complement strand
TTTTTTTTTTTTTTTTTTTTTTGAGTTGGAGTCTCATTCTGTCGCCCAGACTGGAGTGCAGTGGCCGCTCCTGGCCATCACAGCCTCGACCTGCTGGGCTCCAGTGATCCTTCCGCCTCAGCCTTCTGAGTAGCCGGAATTACAGGCTTGTGCTACCACGCCTGGCTAATTTTTTGATGTATTGTAGAGATGAGGTCTTGCCTACCCAGGCACGTCTCGAACCCACAGGCTCAGGCAATCCACTCACCTCAGCCTCCCAAAGGCGCGGGATTACAGGCTGAGCCACCGAACCCGGCTAGCATTTATATATATTATTAGTACTTTTAACTCAAACTCATACTTCTCATCTTTAGATAGAACTCAAGTAGTTCACAGTTAGTTCTTACTGTACCACAGGAAGTTTAGAAGGTTTGTCTGGAAACAGACTGTGAATACCAGTACATTTTCTAGGTTCTGGGTTGTTCATGGATCATTTATAGGATTCTTTGGATATAGATGTTTTGCCAATATTTTAAATATACATAAAGCTAAATCTGAAGGCTGTATGGGGAAGGAATGATCTTTATCAATCTTATATTTGGAATAACTGAGAATTCTTAGTATTTATTTTGGAAAAAAAGAAATGTCTGATTGAATTCTATAAATCACTTCCTGGAATGCAAAAGCAGGACCTAATGCCTTGCGAATAAATCCTGTTGCCGAAATGTTGTCATGTCCTTCTTTCCAGTTGTATAAAATCAGGAGGGGGAGAACCCGGCCCCAAGCCCTGTTGTTCCTCTGCATGATCCTCCTGCTCATTGTCCTCCACTCCAGCTACATGATCTATAGCCTCGCGCCGCAGTACGTCATGTACGGAAGCCAGAACTACGTAGTAGAGGTGTGTGTGGTGTTCAAAACTTGGTTGTTTTGATGTTTTAAAGATAGTCATATTGAAAAGCTAATTTTAATTGTCATGGCTGGCATAAGATATTAGCTTATCAGATTAAATTGCTAAAACTAGTTTTTCAATCTGTTTTTGAGCATATTTGTATTTTTTTTATGTTGTTTTTTTTAAATAACACACAGAATTTCATAATAATAGTTCCTTAAACAGATCCCTGGTGCTAAGCTGTTGGGCTTTTTCTTACGACTTTAATAAAACTCATAATACTTCCTTAATGTTTTAAGTAGTTTTAATAATATGACTCCAAAAAAAAGTTTTGGTGAGCACAGTTATGTCAGTTCATTGGTACTATGAATCCCATAGCAGAGGCTTTATAAATATTTTATTTGTGGGTAACCGGGCTGCCTTTTAATATGATGAGTATCCTCATGTCTGTTGTACTGATTTCTTATAGATCTCGCAAAGCCAAATGTGGTTTTTAGTTTTAATAGGACAGTGTGTTTAGATTTTCTGAATATTTAAAATATTTTAGCCATATCTGATTCAACATTTATTTAGTTCAGTTTTTTTTTTTTTTTTTTTTTGCTTTGTTTTTTTCTAAAATATCTCTTGCTCTACTTCTTAGCAGTTAAAATACTATGTATGTTCTAGGGCCTAGTTCAAGTATTGCTTTAGTGGAGTCTTCCATTATTAACCTAGTCTTTCCAACCCACTCTCTTTTAATCCTGTACCTTCTTAATTCTTTTCTTGCTCTAGCATGTGATTAGAAACAAGACTCTAACAAATATAGCAAACCCTCAGTCAGCACCATCCATATTATTGCTAAATGTTAAAAAGTTGTTTCATTGAAAAATCTTAAGTGATGATGTCAGTGGTTTAGATTAAACCCAGATCATAGTGGACATGGTGGAGGTACATTTGACCTGGATTTGGGAACCACCATGCTGAGAGATGATCTGAATCATATTTCTCACTTCTTCTGTCTTTGAATTTTCTTCCTGCCTCTTCCTCTACACCTGGCTCACTAGGTCAGGCCCATTCAACTTTCTTCTATGAATGAAGGAAAGGAGGTTATTTATTTATTTATTTAAATCAAATTCTCATTCTGTTGCCCAGGCTGGAGGGACTCACAGCCTGCTAGGCTCAGGTGATCCTTCCACCTCAGCTTTCAAAATAGCTGGAACTACAGGCGTGTGCCACCACGTCCAGCTAATTTTTTGATTTATTGTAGAGACAGGGTCTCACCAAGTTGCCCAGGCTAGTCTCGAACCCCTGGCTCAGGCAGTCCTCTCGCCTCTGCCTCCCAGAGTTGCTGGGATTACAGGTGTGAGCCACCACACACAGCTAGGAAGGGAGATTATGCTTTTGTGTGGACAAAATAGGTTCCTTTGCTTGTTCCACAGTCTAGAAATGGGATTTCTTTGTTCTGGGAAAAAGCCCTTATTGAATTGTTTGGACCTAAAGGATTGTTACAGAAAGGCTCTGATGTTAAATTTGCCATAATTCTTTTTCTCCTAATTGCAATTTTGCATAAAATTTGCCTTTTAGATAGTTGGTGTATGTAGTTAATAGAAAACACAGTATATAGTTCATAAGGTGGTTACTTTTTGATTCTAATATATTAATGTACTTTTTACATTTATATGTATATTTTCATCTTTCAGAGCAATATGACTTCTGATTACCACAAAGGTAATTCAACCCTTTCTGTGCCAAAGAGATGTGATGCAGATGCTCCTCAAGGTGAGGCCTTTTCTGGCAACTTCTTAGAATGTGTAATTCTATAAGAACAAGACTGCCCTGTATTTTGCTGTGTTAATTATCATTTGATACATTTGTTTTATCATGTGGCAACAAGGAAACCTGTAGCAAGTAGAAGTTGGTAAGTCTCTTCAATAGAATTTCTTGGTGATGGAATGATTTCCATTAGGGAAGGAACCATTGCATATTAGTTACTTAGGAAGTAACAAAAGGTAGTTATTATTTATCACATTTCTTAGCTTAATGAGAAGTCACTCTTAAATTTTTTTTTTTCATTAAAAAACTTTAGGCCGGGCTCGGTGTTCAGCCTGTAATCCCAGCGCTTTGGGAGGCCGAGGTGAGTGGCTTACCTGAGGCCACGGGTTCGAGACCCGCCCAGCCAACTTGGCAAGACCTCATCTCTACAATAAATAAAAAAAAATCAGCCAGGCGTGGTAGCGCATGCCTGTAATTCCGGCTACTCGGAAGGCTGAGGCAGAAGGATCACTGGAGCCCAGCAGGTCGAGGCTGTGGTGGCCAGGAGCATGCCACTCCAGTCTGGGCGACGGAATGAGACTCCAACTCAAAAAAAAAAAAACAAAAAACTTTAAAGAGTTTGATGGAATTTGCAATTCTTAGTACCTATTCTAAAAGTATCTATGCCCTAGAACAACTTTTAATTCATCCAAGTCTAGTCACTTTAGTTAATAATAATAGTACTAATTATAATAGCAGTTAACTTTAAAGAACATACAGTATGTTCCAGACACTATGTTAGGTAATTTACTGTGTGTTCTGACAAAAACTTTGTGATTCTGTTCTCTTAGCCTCTGTATTTTTTGAATCATGTTTTTTCCTATTTTCTGGGAACGAGGATGATTTTTTTCTTCTGATATTACCTTTTTCAGTTTTGATTGAGGGTTTCCAATTCATTCTTTCAAAATTTGCCAAAAATTATGCTTGCCTTCAGAATGCTTTTACAGTGTGGTAAAGTTAATGCATCAAATGTAGTGTATTTCTTCATAATCATTATTGGGTACCATTATGAAAAATATAAATTCTGGAGTTTTTTGTTTGTTTTTAAAGAAGGGTCAGTTATATAATGTTGATAGAGTAATGGGAGCAAGTGTAGGGTAGAGGGATGGCCCAGAGGAAGAACCAGAAGTAGTTTAATTAACTTTGTCTGGAAGAATCATTGTGGAGTGGTAGTCAGAAAGAAAGTTTTCAGAAAAAAAGACACCAGAACTATATTTTAAGGTTTAAAGAGGAATTTATCTGGTGTGTGCATCAAGGGAAGACTCTTTTAGGCAGAGAAACAAAGTGCACAAACAAGACTTTCTTAAATTACACAAGTATGTATTCAAGAGAGCTTAAAACACTGTTACTGTTTTGGTTTTTAAATTATGGGGAGGTTTTGGAGGGGAACAAGTGTGATTGCAGAGTCAGATCATAAAGATCTTGGCAGGCGACTAAAGAGCCAGTGAAGAGTTTAAAAAAAAAAAGTAGAAATTAGGTTTTAATCTATTTAAGGTAAGTTAATTATAACAGTCACATAAAAAATGAGTTTGAGAGATTGAGACCAGAGTATAGAATTGCTTTGTGGAAAGAGCTAAGTAATGCAAGAGAGATGGTGAGAGCCTGAACTCAGCAGTGGTCATGATGGTATGAAGCTATGAAAGAAATGTAGGGAGTAAATTGAAAGAAGTTCTGATTCCTCGGATGTAGAGCAGTGGTGAGGGAAACAGAAGATTCTAGAATGACCCTCTAGTAACTGAGTAGTTTGATACATTTTGGTACCAAATGTATTAAACTACTTAGAAATAATACTAAGACTATAAGAAATGATTAGTTGACTCTAGATATCCCAGGAATGTTCAAGTGGAGAGCTCATAGGCAGTTGGATATACAATTGGCCCTCCAAATCCGTGAGTTTGCATCCATGGATTCAGCAGGCTTAGTATCAAAAATATTTGGGATGGAAAATACAACAATAAGAACACAAATAGAAAAGCAATACAATATAACAATTATTTACATAGCATTATGTAGGTTAGGGTTAGAGAATCCCCTCCCCCCCACTTGTTTGTATGAGAGTCATAGAAATGGGAATAGAGGCCACGAAGAGCCATATTGGTTGTAAGCCATTTTAGAAATATGAACTAGAATGTTAAAGGGGAAAAAAAAACTTTGAAAGATGAGCTAGCTAGTCCAATCCTCTCCTTTTTGAAGATGCAGAAACTAGGACCCAAGAGATAAGAATTGGAAGTTACACAGATAGTGTGAGACTTGGGACTTCCATGCCAGTGTCTGGATTCCAAGTCGCCTTTTTTTCCAACATTTAACATTTTGTGTTTTGTTTGAGAGACAGAATATATATTGCTATTGCATTATCTGTCCTTTAAATTTTAAAAATAAAGTGTTGTTCATGCTTTTTAAATATGATGGAGGTGGTTGTTTGAAGCCACGGGGGAATGAAAGTCATAGACAATGTAAAGAAAATGCTAGGAGGCAATAAGGCTAAGCCTAGGGTGTGGGGGAGACAGAATTTGGAAAATGAGAGATGAAAAAGAATACTATAGCATTATAATATCCAAAAGAGTATTACATGCAGAGATCAATAGTGCTGATCCTTTGGAGAAAGATTTGGAAACTAGCACATCTTAAACCTTGGAGGATGCTGTAGGAGCTGGAATAGTAGAAAATTATGTGAAGAGACATTAAAATGAGGAAAATTTTTTATCTCAGAGGGTTTTAGTTTGGAATTTTTACCATGCTTTCTGAATAACCTTACAAAATCCCACATATAGAATGATCACATGAACTAAAAACATAGAATTATTATTGAAACTGGTTTACAACTCTAACTTTTAATATGGAATCATACTAAAAAGCATTCAGGAGCTTGCTAATTGGCTAATTCTTCTTGAGTCTTTTGCACAGTAAGTATATTCCTGATTTCACATATCTATTTTTTTAAATTAATGCATGGAGGGAGAACATAGAGTTTAGTCTTGAGCATTTTTGTGAGTCATTCACTAACATCCAAATGGAGATCTTGAGTTGGCAGTTAAGTTGGATCTGGAGAGAAAAAGTTTATATTGGGTTAGTCAGGGATGGATGGGAAGTAAAGCTGTGAGCCTGGCTTAGAGATCACGAAGAGAATTATATAAATGGAAACTTGCAAAAACCAGACACTGGAATTATCATCACAGATTTTAGGACAACTAACCAAAGGAAAGGAGTAAGACCAGCTCAAAATATTGGCAGGGGCCAAGGACTATTTTTTTTTTTTAATGGCAGAATGAATGAAACCTAGCAGTAGGTTATATGCAAGTACCATGCCCCTATATCCTGCATAAAGGACTTAGGCATCTGTAGATTTTTGTGTCTACGGAGGGTCTGGAAACAACCCCCTATAGATACTGAGGGATGGTTATAAGTTTCCTATGATAACATCAGTAAGTTAGCTTTCTTCTGTTTTTCAAATTTACTGTGTCAACTTTGGCATATTGTCCATTCCAGAGATCACATTTAGTTTCCACAATTCATTCCATTCCCAAATGATGATCAATAAAGTGTAAAAGCTTTTTAATCCCATAAAATGTGGGAAGTTGACACCAACGTAATGTTGCTCCCCAGTTCTGGGGACAGGCATATTTCCCACCCCTGTGTTAAATAATACTGAGAAGAATCAAACATAGTTACCTATTTGCTCTAGGAAATACTCCTGACTGAGAAACACCCAATAGCTTATTTATACAAATTATTGACCAGAAAGGAAAGCCTTGCTTCAGACTTCTCAGTTCATTGTGCTCACCTGTCCTTATCTTTTCATAAACTTAGCTCAGTTCTAACCAGGTCCCCACCTTGCAAAATCCTGAATAAAGTGGTGGAACCCACCCTAACTTGAAAGCCTTGTAAATTTCTCTCTGTCTTTCCTCTTCTTGTTCTCTCTTGCTGCAGTCAGTCTGCTAAACTTGGCTTTGCTGTTTCAACGAGGTTTTCTAATGGTGTTTAGAGAGCTGACAGTTGACCACATATAAGCTAGTCATGCAGAGTAATTTAAGGGAAGACATCAAGAATTCAGAATCTTACATTTCTGTTCTTATTTTGTAACTGCCTCTGTAGTGTATCTGCAGGGACATTCATGTCTTGCCAAGCTCTGAAACCTCAAGTCTAAGATTGGACTCTTTCCTTCAGTCTTTTACTTACCTTTCTTACCACTTCCAAGTCATGGGATGTGGGGAGTTGTCCTTTTCTCTTCCCTAAACTATTTACTGTGATAGAAGTCTTGGAATCATATTCATATTTGCTGTCATTTCCAATAACCAATATCCAATCCCTCCAAGCTTAGATAAAAAATAGCAAAAGAGAAGGAAATGTCTGGATATTTAGCAGTCATTGAGGATACTTTAAATAGCAATACAGACAATGTGATTATATCGTTGTATATGTTTTGACATAGGAAATTAAACACTATGATGGTAGGTGGAAGGGTGTGCATTTGTTCTTATTTTTAATGCTTTTGTACATAAAGAAAGTCTAACAGTGTGGTTGTACCTCAAGCAAAAAGTAGATAATCACACTGTTTTTTAAAATAAATACCTTTGATTACTTCTGTAACTAAAAGAAATCACTACTAAGCATTTTAAAGGATGAAACAATGAGAAACATGGTAATGCCCTGAATGAGCCAGAGGAAGAAGCAACTTGACAAGAGTCATTCACAGTCACCCAAGGAAGAACTGGTGGTGGCAGCAGTGGTAACACACGGTCAGAATCTGGCTCTGTTTTGAAGGTAGAACCACAGGACCTGTGGTGAGTCTGAAAGAGGGTATGAGAGAGCGAGAGTGAGAGACAGACAGAGACAGAAGAGTTACGAGTGATGGCATATTTTTTAGAGTTTTAATTTGAAGATATTTGCTTAGTATTTCACATTCTACTTTTTGGTAACATCTAGAATTATTACCTTTAAAATCTGCATCTGTTAAGGTTATACATTTCTTTTTCCTTGGAGCCTGTTTGGCTTGTTTTATTCCGGGTACTCCTTCGCAAACAGAGAGTGACTTGTGTAACCTACTAACTTCTCAGACCTCGTTGGTCATCACCATGATCTCAGCAGGTTTCCCTCATGGCAGACCGTGTTTGTGTAGCTGTAAGGTGGTGTGCAGGTTAGGGTGTGGCCTCAGAGTCAAGGAAGAAAGCAAAGTAAAGGTATTAGCCTGTTAGCTCTCAGTATCAGTCCTGTGAAGTTAACTTCGAAAGCCTTGCCTTATTTTGGTAATGTACTTACAAGAATGTTTAAAATGAACAATTCTTAGGGAAGGTAGTATGGACTATTAGAGAAGGACTTTGGACAATCCTGACTGGTTTCACACTCTCCAGTGTTCAGTCATTCCCATTCACTCTTCCTCCACACTCATGGGGTGCTGAGAGTGCAGTGACTGTTGCCACATTCAGTCTCGCATCCCACCTTGATGATGGCTCACTTGCGTTACTTTTCCTATTAGCTACTCTTCCTCTCCCATCCACACTATACGGTGATGTTAGCTTAGTTGTTCTGAAGCAGTGCATGCATCAGAAGCACTCGAAAGGTTTGTGAAGCCCAGATTGCAAAGTTTTGAATCAGTGAATTGGAGATGGGACTCTAATTGTGGCAGCCACTGTTCCAGAATGCTCTGATAGTGCCATTTCTCCAGTAAAAACTGTAAGTGCTCCCCCCATCACCTGGTCAGTTCAATCTAGGACTCAAGGATCACCACTATTTATCTCTTCCTACAAGTTTCTAAATTTTTTGCATGCATTTTCTGGACAGATCATCTTTTCTTCACCTTTGCTTTTCAGTGATTTGTTCTTAAAATGTCGCAACTGGTTTTCACCCCACCTCTCCCATTTTTGTCAGAATCCTGATCATCTTACAAGGCTTATTTTAAACCTAACCATCTTTTTCTGACTCTCCAACTCTGTGTGCACTCCCCTTTTTCCTTTGAATTTCCATAGCATTAACCCTTCTTATAACATTACCTTTCCCTCTGTTTACAGTCATTTACACATTCATCTCTACTCTACCTTTTTATTTTTAATTTTGTTTGTTTTGGTTTTGTTTGTTTTTGATTTGGGGTCTTACTCTGTTGCCCAGTCTGGAGCGCAGTGGCACGATCAGGGGTTACCACAACCTTGACCTCCTGGCTCAGGCCGTCTTTCCACCTCAGCCTCCCAAGCATCTGGGACTACTGTCATGCACCAGCACTCCCAGTTAATTCTTTGATCTTTTTTTTTTTTTTGGTAGAGACGAGGTCTTGCTACATTGCCCGGGCTGATCTCAAACTCCTGGACTCAAGTAATTCTCCCACTCCAGCCTCCCAAGGTGCTAGGGTTCCAGGCATGAGCCACCATGCCCAGCCAACTATCCTACCTTTTTTTATAAGCTCCTTGAAGATAAGAAAATACATCTTTCGCCTGCAGTCACTGCCTGGCCCGTGTCCTTGGTTCTGCCTGCGGCCAGGCCGGGCAGCACATGAGCACGGCTTGGCTGTGGGCCCACAGTGATGACTGAAACGGACGAGAGACACGTGGGGTGGTCGACGCCTACGACCCAGGCTCCCTGCATGGAGTCAGGCTCAGCCCCGAGAACCCTGGGCCCGTGGATGTGGAGGACCCTCGAGGCCAGAGGCAGGCTGCGCTGAGCAGGCGGTTCCTGTGGGCGCGGATGTCCGGGGCCGCGCTCCCTGGTGTGGTTGACGCGCGCGTGTTTACAACTTGGAGAAGGGAGTGAGGGGACGCACTAGGTCTTGTAACGTAAAGAGTTTTTGATGGAGGCAGCCTTGAACCCCTGGCCTCCCGAAGGTGGGGATGCAGGCGTGGGCCACGCCTGGCCTCACTTCAGAGTTCAGAGGTGTGCAAGACCAGCTCCACTAGAACACCCCATGCCCACACTGAAGGGTACTGGCTGTTTACACTTTGCACCACTTTTATTAATCTTTATCTGTTTATCTTTTAGACATAGTGAGGGTTTTTTCCCTAAACCACTGGAAGGGACAGTTTCTGACAAACCACAGTACAGTGATCAATCTGGAACTTTAACATCCACACAACACTATGTTGCCCGGCGCAGGGGCTCACACCTGTCGTTTCAGCACTTTGGGAGATGGAGGCGAGAGGACTGCCTGAACCCAGGGGCTTGAGACTAGTCTGGGCAATGTGGCAAGAACTCATCTTTACAATAAATAAAAAAATTAACTGGACGCAGTGGCGTGGGCTTGTAGTCCCAGCTACTCAGGGAGGCTGAGGCGGAAGGATTGCCTGAGCCCAGCATGTCCAGGCTGCGGTGACTGTGAGCGTGCTTTTGCACTCCAGTCTGGGTGACAGAATGAGATTTCAACTCAAAAAGTAAAAAAAGGGCAATACTCTCAAGTGCTCTCCCACTGTGGGAGCTTTTCTGTCCTCCCAATAAATCTTGCTTTCTTACTTAAAAGAGAGAGAGAAAAGAAAATACATCTTTGTCCCCCTCACACATTAGTAGAATTAACCACATTTTTTATTTGTTCTTTTTTTCTATTTTTGAATGTTTTCAGAGTACCACAAGATGTTAATATTGCCTAAAGTCTTATTTTTTATTTCATATAATAAATCCTTACTCTCCCTGAATACTTTACAGTTATGATTGTTCAGTTTCAAGCATGTTTATCTATAGATGTAGCATCATCTTCAATCTCTGAAGATACTAAACATTTTTCTTAACAGTTTTCTTTAATAAAATCACAGTTGGGGCTATCTTAGAACAATTCTGTTTGCCTTGTTTTCCTCTCATGCTGATGGTCTTCTGTATATATCTCATGATTCATCTGTATTTATGTCCTTTGTCCTTAAGTATCAGGAGCTAGGATGCCTCATTTCTGGGAACTATGTGCTTGTGTCTGGGGCTTCTTGATCCTCAAATTATATTTTTATTTTTTATTTTTTTTGCCCAGGCAGGTCTTGAACCTGCAGACTCAAGCAATCCACTCACCTCAGCCTCCCAAAGCACGGGATTACAGGATGAGCCACCGAGCCCGGCTAAATTATATTTTTAAATACATAGGAAGGAAACCATCTGTTTTACTGGAGACCGTTTAGACACAGCCTTCTAGCTTCCAGATTTTCGTTGAAACCCCTCCCGGTGGCCTTCTCCTGTCCCCTCTACTGGTGGAGGATTGCTCCTGGCTCTCTCCTATGCAAATAACCTCCTCCTGCTCCTTTGGCTGGTCGAGGATTGTTCCTGGCTGGTCCTCCACCATGGTCGCCTCCCATTCCTTTTACTGGTGGAGGATTGTGCCTGGCTCCTTCTTCCGCCGATGTCTTCCTCACATTCTCTCTGCTGGTGAAGGATCGCTCTAGGCTCTGTCCTTCCTGTTGGCCTCCTTCCATTCTCTCTGCTGGTGGAGGATTGCTCCTGGTTCTGTCCTCTGCCATGGCCTCCACTTATCCTCTTTGCTGGTGGAGGATTGCTCCTGGCTCTGTCCTCTGCCATGGCTTCCTTTCATTCTCTCTGCTGGTGGCAGATTGGTCTTGGTCTTGTCCTCTGCCATGGCCTCCTTCCATCCTATTTGCTGGTAGAGGATTGCTCCTGGCTCTGTCCTCCACTGTAACACAAATGAGGTTCTGAGAAGGACAAGGAACACACGACTGTGCTCAGTATGTCATTGTGAAACTGGAAACTTAGTTTTCAACACGCTTAAAAAGTTTTTCCTGATTAACTGCTATACATTTGCAGTCTTTGAAAAATAAGTGTTTGTTGATATGACCCCATTTAATTTGACTCTAGTAAACCCGTAACACGGATTGTGCAGTGTTGAAGTTAGAGGGATAAGATAGAATTATCACCTAAGAAGTGCCATTTCTTGCTCTCCAGCATCGGTATTTAGCTTCATGGAACCAATTATCAGCCAGATGACAGTTTATTAATTTACTCCTGGAAGTATAACTTTTAAAGAAACGAGGCTCACCAGAGAGAAAAAAATTACATGGAGACACATCTTTATTGCTACTCAACGGCTAGGTAAATGTGAAGTTAGAAAGGGCCTCAGCAATGTATCTTGCCAGCTGGCATCACCTGCTGAGGGAGCCTATCATGTGATATCCGTTGTCAAGTAGGATCGCCATGCAGACCACAAAGTGGAGTGCTGATCACAGCTTCATTTTCTTTATGTTGCTAGAGATCCAGAAGTCTGCTGATATTGTTTTTTTTCCCCCCAGGTGACATTTTGATTATGTTGAAAGTTTAGTGAAGTTAATGAGTTATACACTTTCTAAGCCCTCCAGAATCTACACCAGAGCCACTCACAGCTATTGCTTAGTTGCTGACTCCTAAAACATCCAACATTTTTTCCTTTTTTTTTTTTTTTTGCAAATGTAGATTTCTCTCTAAATTTCTTTCTTCGAAGTTTAAGCTATGCCATCACCATTTACCACAAGCAAATGCATTTGCATGTCACTTACCAAGAAACTGACATTTGGGAGTTACATGACTCACCCAAGTCTCACGGGCTATCAGTGACAGACTTAAGAACCAAATCTCAATTTTCTATCTCTGTATTTAATACTTTCTAGTATACCCTCTTAGACTACTTCTATTTTATGAAAAACATGAAGTAATAGGAAACAATTGCTTACTATCTGTTGCTTAGATGGCAGATAGTAAATCTAGCAGATTGAATCTTGGTAGAATTCACTCACAGAGTCTGTAATTATACAATTTCTTTAGTTTATTTGCCAATACTTACCTTTGACTTCCTTTTAATAAGTGTTGTATGGCCAAATAGTAATAAAATGAAACTAGGAGCATTCTTTTATAAAGACCAATATATATTTTAAACCCTTGAAAATGCTTTAAACTTACATAAATGTAATCATAGCCCAACACAAATTATACTTTTTCTTAAAAAGTGTTGCTATAAAACTTATCCTTAAGTACAGAACATCTGGGAAGTGTTATCTCTATTTGCTTGATGCCATTTATGTATTCTTAAAATGCAACAAAACTGTGTCTGTGGTTTTTTATATTCATCAGTTTTCCTTTTCATTGCCCAGATCTCCCAGTGAGATTTAACTGTATACCATTTGTTAAATTTTAAGACAAATATGCAGCTTTGGTTTTTATTACATATTTTTATTTTTTCTACCTTCTTGTTTATTTGGATGATGATAGTGTCCCACATAATTTTATTTGTATGTTTTTCATTTGCTCTAAATCCATCTGACAGTAAAACAGTGATTAACTAGGATTTTAATTCCAAAAAATCTCTCAGATCCAAGCTTCCTTTTCATCTCAGCTCATGTTTTACTTGAGTAGTCTTCTAACGTGGTAAGCTTCTTTCTGCTTTCAATTCCTCTTCAAGCCTGTGTTCCACTATGGTGCTTTCTTCCTTAAAGCAATTTGATAAATAATACCCAGTCATACCCCAGTAAAAACCAAGCTCCTTAGCCTGTACACAGTTAAGATGTGTGTGCCCATTGTAGATATTTTTCAGTAGAAGCAAGACCCTAATCAGAAACCAAAGTTAGCATAGTCATGGACAACCGTGAGCTATGAGATGGTGTTCTACGTAGTCCATCTTCTAGCCAGGTTTTTTTTGTCGGTAGCCAAACACAGTACTCGTTGTAAAATTATCCTCCATGGTATTTGAGATTTCTTAAGTGTCTTCTCTATATACATATATACAGCACAAGGATTTGTTTTGTAAAGTACAAATATAGAGTAATTATAAATTGATTTCAAGTGAAAGTTTAGCATGACTCAGTTATGGCTTATATCGACACTAAATGTTTTTAAACATATGTAAAGTAAAAGGTGCTATTTATCCTAATTTATAATCAAAGTTCTCTTAGTGGCAATCAGCATACGTTGAAAATGACAAAACAGGTGGTCTAAAAGAAAACAAGAAACAGATAATATAAAATTCATTAAGTAAATCAATAAAGACTACTGTTAAATGACAAACTGATTTAATTGAAAATGGTGTAGTCATGTATCTGTTTGATGGTCTGTGAGATGAGCTGGAGGAAGGGGGCAGTAGCAGTTACAAAACCTTTCAATTTATTCATGTACACAAAATGCCTTTTGTGGCTTTTACAGTTGCGATGTTTTTTGGATAGCCGCTCTATAATCAGAACAGTAAAAATGATCTGAGCCCCCTATTTTTTGTTCTCATTGTTAGCATTTAATCTTTAATTAGAAGCTTAATCTTTAGTCCACTTTATATGTCCTTTTGAGGGACAACAGAAGTCTCCTGAATTCTTCCGGTTTTAGAACACAATTGCTAAATGGAACATCTAAAAATTTAAATTTACTTTGAAGGTCAAATAAAGTTCAAGATATTTATTGTAATCTTCTTAGTCAGATAACCGCAGAAAGGCATCTGTAAGTCTCCAGGATGTGTGTGATTGAGCTGAGCGGCTGGACGACAGCAGATGGGGAGAGGAATGCTCCCTGTCTGTTCAGTGTGGGTCATCACTTGAATGTGATGCGTGTGTCTGGAGTTCATTAACAGAGATGCCTCTGCGAGTTGTGCCCCAGGATGTAAATATAAATACAGTGATATATGACATACTTATGAAGACAACTATAAGGAGTTGTTATGTACTCGTATGTGTTATTTTTAGTCCAGTATCATTTTCAACAGCAAAGCAGAGCCAACGTACCCTTTTAGTAGTTTAGAAGGCTTGTGCCAAAGTCCATGACCTTTAAAAATGGTAAACATGTAAAATAAAGTAATAGGAAAAATATTTAAGGTATCGTTTGGTAGTGGGCAAAAGTCAGAGCACAAGCCAATTTAAAATGCCACTGCATGGATTATTAGACCTCTGGAGAAGAGTGATTTGATTTATCTTGCTTCTGCCAGCTCAGCCTCTGTTTTGTAATCCCTGTTCTGGCCCTGAAATTTCTAATTCAGTCAAGTTCTGACTCCCAAAATATCTATAAGTATGGAAATGAGTAATAGAACTTTTATTTTGTAAGTTTAGAGTGTTTGCAATATTGAGAGGATTGAGTTTTTTAAACAAGGCTATCCTTGTACATTGGAGTTCATGGAATACTTAAACCATGAAAGCTACTGTTCTTTTTTTTTTTAAGTAATTGTGAGCAGACATTTTTTGCATAGGTCCCAGCCTATTTCTCTCTTCATTTTTGGAACATTCAAATTAGTTATTTTTATGTAAAGGTATATTATGATTTAACAGTACATCTTGATACTGATTATACACATTTGAATTTTGCTAAGTCCATTTATGCCTGTTTTAACTCTAGAGACTAGAAAATAATGAACATTCACAGAGTAGGCATGATGCTAATGGCTAAACAATTATTTCCTGCTATCGGGCATGAGTTCTAAAATCTTAAGACTAATTGTTTATCTTGAAACCATGTGAGCAGCTCTGTGGAGTTGTTCTTTATCGTGGGTTCTGTTATACCTCCCAGAGGAAAAAGGGAGAAAAAGAAAGTGAGCACGAGCTGCTACTTTGCATGGGGCTTTTGAGATGCCTCACACGTCTCACAATGCTCCAGCAAGCAAAAATGGAGATATCCCCATTCGACAAGTGCAAGGCTCCATGGGGCAGATTTGCCTGTACGCATGCAGAGATGTGACTGCGTGATGCTCCCTGGTCAGGTCTGTTGGATCCAGAGCTTGGGCTCTTCCTCTGCCGTGTTGGGTGTTTCCATCATACTTCCATTTTCAGGATGTATTCAAGTATCTTCTTTTGGCATCCTGAGAATCTTGTCATATTTTGATGAAAAATATTAGAAAGTATATCATTTAGTGAATTTTAAATAAAATATCGCCTCTTTTTACTTTTATTTTACTTCAACAAATAGTCATGTTGAATATGAATGAATTTGAGTACTCTGGGTACTTTAGAATATTCAGGTTTATTTCTGAAAAAAATGACAATTGAATAGCAGATTACTATGAAGAAAGTTCCATAACAGAAGTGAGAATAAAATGTGGCAGGAGCACAAGGTAAAAGACAGGGACATTTCCTGCCCAGCAGTTTTCTCTGTGGGGTTGAGCTCCTTCACTTAGTTGGACCCCTGATATTGGATGCTCAATCCAGGGGAAACAGAGCATTTGTTTAGCACCTGCTGTTCAGAGGTTTTTGGGTTTTATTAGAGAACTGTGAATATTCCTTCTAGACGTTTCTGTGCATAAAATACGGAATGTGAAGGATGCCCTTGGAGGACCAGTAGATAGGAATTAGATGGGTGGTCCTTGCACCTGAAAGGAGGAGTCTGCTTCTGCTTTAAGCTGCATATTTGCCTGCCAGAGAAGAGGCAGCTTTGTTCAACTTGGTACTGAGCAATTCAGAAGTAAATGTACAAGCACGGTGGAAGGGATTCGAGTAGATAAAATGTGGATTATCTGAATCTTTACATAACATATCTGAAGCTTTACATAACAGGTCTTGTATTTTGATAAAATATAACTTAAATGCTATTTTCAGAAAACCATGTGACAGGCAAAAAAAGTATATTAGATCCCTTATGTAATAAACTGGACTACAAAGCCCTCAGCTCAATTTCATGTTTTAAGAGAAAATAGCATGTACTTATTAAAGCTGAGAAGAGAGCTCATAAAAATATAAATTCAAGGTATATTCTCTTAATTAGCAATAGGATGTGATCTTGGTCTTCTAGTTGCATGTAGGATTTTTTGCCATTGTCCATTTTGGATAAAATATGCAGAAATTGTAATCTCTTTTGTGATGGGCTAAAAGAAGTTGCCTTGTAAGACAAGATTTTTCTTCTGTAAAGAGTTAAAGGCCTTCTGAAATTTGTGAGGTTGTATACTCTGTTAGCTGCAGCAGATGTAATCTTTTACTCAATGCCTCATACATTTGACCCTTGAACAACATGAGCTTGAGATGTGTGGGTCCACTTACACTAGATTTTTTCACTAAAAGTTGCCCCTGCTGCCTCCTCTTCCACTTCCTCCACTTCTGACTCTGCCACCCCTGAGACAGCAAGACCAGCCCCTCCTCTTCATCTGCCACCCTAGCCTCTTCAACATTGAGATGACAAAAGATGAAGACCTTCACGACGATCTACTTCCACTCAATGAATATGCATTTTCTCTTCCTTCTGATTTTTAGTAACATTTTCTTTTCTCTAGCATACTTAATTATAAGTTACAATATATAATATATATATAACATAGAAAATATTTCGAATCAATTGACAGTTTATGTTCTGGTCAATGCTGGGTTATCAGTCGTTAAGTTTTGGGGAAGTCCAAAGTTACTGTGCATGTTGGGCAGCATGGGAGGTCAACACTCTGACCCCTGTGTTGTTCAAAGGTGAGCTGTATTGTGCTGCCCCAGGCCTTTCTGAATGATTTGAGTAAATATTTCCTGAGACGTCATTTACTACATACTTGTCAGTATGTATAGATGACTTTGTAACCTAACGGAAATAGTGTATTTGGACAAAACTAGTATGGAGCTTGACACAAATATCAAATACAGTCTGCCACCTTCTCCTTAAGAGTTGCATTTTATTTGAAGGGGAGAAGTATATGATTTATATTAATTCCAGCTATCTGAAGTTCAAACAGGAAGCCTATTAGTAAAGGGTGGTTTTTGTGTTTCTTTAGAAGAAACCATCTATTCAATAGCATTCTTAAAAAGAAAAAAAAAAAACTCAAATGTGAACCATCCTGAGAATTGATTTCTTACCAGAGTGTATTGGATATGCTAGACCGAGTATGGCTTGGGCACACTGCAAGAAGACCCCAGAAGCCAAGTCTCTTTCTGACCTTCTCCTCCCTCTTTCTTCTGCTCCTCTTTTTCCCCCAAGGCAGGCCATAGACACTAGAATTCCTCTTCCCCAAGACAGGTTATAGAAAGTAGAACGCCTCTTCTCTAAAGCCAGCCAGAAACCTAAGAATGTTACTCTAACCTTCCCTGGCTTTTCTGTGTAGGAGGTGGTCACAAAGAATTTCCCTGGCCTACCTTGTCTAATAGTAGGTCCTAAGACCCTCACGCCACAAGGAGTTCTGCCCTATTTCTGGGAATTGGGAATGCTGCACAGAGAGACCAAGAAGAATCTGGACAGGCGGGCCTTACTGGGTGTCCCCACTCAGTCTATTACCATTAGGTTATGCCCTTTTGCCCAATCGCATTTATACACAGCTGCCCATTCTTCATCGGCTAAGTGTGAAAATAGACAGTTTTCCCTTGAGTCTATGGGTCTTCCTTTCCAAAGACTCTAGTGTTAAAAAAAACTTTGTGAGGCTTTTTTCTTGTTAACTGGTCTTTTGTTGCAGGTGTGTTGGCCTGTCAAACTTACAGTGGGTAAGGAAAGGTCTCATACCTTTCTGGTCCTACAAGTACAACTTGATACTAATCGCATGTGATTCCTTGGCTCATTTTTTTCTTGATGTTCATCAAGAAAACTTTATTTTGTTTCAGGATATGCCTTAAACTCCAAGTTACAGTGATTTTTTTCTTTTCAAATAAATTGAACTAGCCAATATAAGTTTTTATACCTAAAATCTGGATTGCATTGGTGGCATTCATTTTTTTTTAAATGTCATACTAGTTGGCAATTTTAACACTATATTAAGGTGATTGAAAGAGTGGGCTTTTGAGAGACTTTTCAATTCCATCTTTAATACTTAGCTATATGATCTTGGTCATCAGCTTTGGTTAATGACCTTTTAGGTGAAGTATTAATCTCAATTTGAAGAAAGAAACCATCTCACCATAGTCTTTTGTTTGCTTTTATAGATCAATGTACTGTTACCCGGACATACCTATTTCTTCACAAGTTCTGGTTCTTTAGTGCTGCTTACTATTTTGGTAACTGGGCCTTTCTTGGGGTAAGTACAGGCATCCTAGACACGATTTGACCTTCTTTATAAAGTTGAGAGTACAGTATAAAACTCTTTGTACTTCAGTAGTCCATTTGTATTACAACTGCTTTTGAACTTTAAAGCATTGTATTCCAAGTGCTTGAGAAATAACACATGGCTTATTTAAACATGCAGGTGTTCCTGATTGGATTGATTGTGTCCTGCTGTAAAGGAAAGAAGTCGGTCATTGAAGGTGTGGATGAGGATTCGGATGTGAGTGAGGATGACGAGCCCTCCGTCTACTCTGTCTGATGCCTTCTGCCTCTACCTTGACAAAGCCCATGTGGCCTGCTGTGCATTTTAACGGTGTTAAATAACATTCAGTGAACTGACTCGCTTTCATCAAAAATGGGAGCATGGCTATTAAAAATATATTTTTTATGTTTTCTGAAGTAATATTATTGTATCATAGATAAACATTCAAAATTGCTACAGTACTATGTAAATATAAAACTACTAGCTTTGTGAGAGAATGTTTATGGGAAAATTTTTTTCTGTAATGTATAATAGTGTTAAATAGATTAAAAATCTCCCAGAATTAATATTTCCATTTGTGGCTTTTTAAAAACATGATAAATCACTTGTATCTGTGCCTTAGCTTCTCCAGAGTAATGTGGAATTCTAAAGCATCTATATCTGATTCCTTAACAATATTTACAGTATAGCTGACAAATAAATGATACTCCCATATGCAGCTTGTCTTCAGTTTTCTGCACAAAATCATTAGTGCCACTCAAGTAAGTTTCATGAAAAATTTCAAACCCCTTAGGCTCTGAGACCACAGCATTCCAAGATGTGTCACATTGCCCAACTGTTAGTCCATTTGATATCTTACCACCTTTTTGGCATTTAGGGCATCTATATTGCTGATGGTAGCTTTTGTTTTATAGCTGACCTTAAAAGTTATATTCCAGCATAAATAATGGGGATACTGTCTACAGTAATTAGTCCTGAAAAAAAAAATTTACTGGTCAGTTCGAGATATATATAGCATCTATTTTGGCTTTATAGATATTTTTTCATTTTAAAGATTTGAAATTTGCAAAAGATATATACAGTGAAAACTATATAGTATCAATAGGGTATTTGACTGCATTCTGGATAATGAGAAATAAGCACAAATGACATTCTAGTTTACGAACATAAGCAAGTTAGAACTCATGAAAAAGTATATATCGTGATCCTTGAAGTAAAATCATCAAGTTTCTGAAAAATATTTAGGATTTAACAACCATGTCCAACTCAGTCCTTTGCTCCCTTAACTCTTGTGCCACTTTTCTGTGTTCTGCTTCTTAGCTTCTCTTGATCAACCTGCGCAGCTTTTGCATTTGGCTTCTGCCTCTGCAACTGCCCCTTTGCTACCCAACCAGACATTCATCCCTTTCATTCTTATTTTACGCCATCTTTGTGGAGATTCTCATGCCCTTGGCTTCCATTCATGCTACTTTTTCCTAAGCACTGAGCCTTTATATACCTTTTAATTAGAAATTACTGCTTCAGTTGCAACATGTTGACATTTGAAATCCTTATTTTTCTTCTAGGCATGCTAAGCCGCCTTCTGTATTAATTTTCTTGACAAATAGCACCAGCACAGACCAGATTTCCTAAATCAAAAACCCAGGCGGTCCTTCTCATCTCTTGCATAGTTGAGTCATGTTAATCTCTACTTCCTGTCTTTTCCTGTGTTCCCTCTTCTCCATTCTTATTGCCACTTGCTACGTTATGGACTGAATCATGTCCCCCCGAAAACTCATATGTTGAATATGACTATATTTGGAGCTAGGGCCTTTATAAAGGTAATTAAGGTAACAGGAGGCTATTGGGCAGAGCCCTAATTCAATATGGCTGGAGGGGGAAGAGACCTGTGAGGTATCCTTGCAGAGAAGAGGTGGAAGGATGCACTGAGGAGTTGGCTACACGCCAGCAGGGCAAGTGTGGGCTGCCACCTCCAATCTGTGAGAAAATAAGTGTCTACTGTGTAAGCCATGTGGTCTGTTTTGTTATGGCAGCCCAAGCCGACTCATGCACTCTGATTCTTGAGCTTTCTTATTGGCTTTCTGCCAAGCCCTGACTCCTTTTGGTCTTTTCTCAACATTTAAAATGCACGTCTGTTTATTTCTTTGCTCTACTGTGAAGTGCTTTCAGTTATTTTAGAATTCAATTTATAAGTCCTCCTGAGACATATAAGGCCTGTCTGGTGTGATTCTTTTCTGACTCCGGCCTCTTCTGCCCTCCTCACACCATTCATACAAGCCACATGGCCACACACTCTCAAGCTGTTCCTTCTGTCTGCAATGCCATCCCTTCCTTTCCTAAAAAAAATCCTTATTCTTCGAAGCTCAGCCTTAACATAATCTAGGCAGAGTTAGGTGCTGGCTCCTCCCTGCTCACAAGACACCTGTGCAAAGTATGTGATTGTTGCCTCATATCTGCCTCCTCTGGATGGCACGTCCTTGTACACAACATCTGGTTCTCCCACTGTGTTCCTGATGCCTAGAATAGTTTCTTACATAAGACAGTGTTCAGTTGACAGGTGAATTTGCTAGAAAGAAGCTGCCTACATGGTTTAAGCCTACATAAACTATATTGACTAAGGAGGCATGTCTGTTTAGCCTGTGTTTGAGTTTTCTTTTGCTACCTAGAAATTTAGAAGTATTACCATATTTGTGTTGAATACAGTACACACTTTTCATTACGTTGTGTTTTGTTTGTTCCTGTCATACCAACTTTAGTTTTTTATTTTGCTAGTATTTTAAATATATATATATATTTCCTAGATTCTAAAAATGTTCTTCCTACATATTTAGAAATTTACTTTTGTTCTAACACTAAGGTTTTTTCCCCTTCCCATATTGAATGCCTTAACTTCATATTTTCATGAAGCTGATGTTGAGTTCTGTGAATGAAGACATAGTTCCTTTGAAGTCCTCCTGAAAATGCCTAAATAAGAGATCTTCTGGGGTGATGACTTTCCAAAAGGTCAAAGCCCTCATGTTCCACATAAACGTCAACAAGTAGTTATTCAGCCATGCAGTGCGGCTGTAGAAAGAGGTCCCAGAAACTGACTTCCAGCCCGGTGCTGCTGGACCAGAGGAAATGAAAATGCCTGTTGTGAAAGGAAAGGAAGAGAAACAGGAGCTCCATGAAGACAAAAAACAGTGCAGAAAGAATGCTTTCAAAACAGACTCCTGTGCTCTTCAGTGAAAGCAGTGACCTACTGTCTTAGAGTCAGTCCCATAGAAAAAGCACATCAACACTGATTATGGTGCTGAGCTTAAGTATCAACCTTGACCACATAAGAAGTCAGGTGATGAAAGCTGGAAGACTGAAGAAAGGCTGGCAAGAGACCTGAGGGGAAATGGGTGTTGATGTCTTTATTTTACAAGGGGAGGAGACGAGGGACATCACACGATACCGTCCCCACCAGAGACAGTACACCTGTCAAAGGGTGGCAGAAAATGCCTCCCTCAAAATATGCTGTTTTGGCATAAAGAATTATTTTGAGGTAAGGCAAAGAAGAGTGGTGCAAGAAGAGTGCTCTGACCTTTTTTTCCTAAAAGCAGGTGATAAAACTCCCATATGGAAGATGTCCTCCCCATACCAGGAGGAAAATAACATTTTTATCACTGAGGCAAAAGATAATCTACAAAATTTGCTAAACCCTTACCTTCCTTGTTCCCATTCTGCCATTTTCTGCCCTAGCCCAAGCCTCGTGATCTTGTCATGTTTTCATAATTAACTTCTCTGTCCAATTCCTTGTACAAGCATTGGAGTTTTGCTGCTGCTTTGAGTTTGTATTTCCTGTGAGGGCTTTTGTGTCATGCTCAACTTATATTAAACACATCTGCATGCTCTTCTATTCGTCTGTCTTTTGTTACAGAGCCCCACTTGGAATCCTGAAATGAATCTAGAGGAGATTGTTTCCCACTCTGCAGTTTATTAAAGTGATGGAGGTCGTGTGATCAGAGCATCTGAAATGGTGGTACAGGCTGAGTATCTCATCCCAATTGCTTAGGACCAAAAGTGTTTTGGATTTTGGATTCTTTGCAGAAGAGTGTCTGTTGAGCATCCCTGACCTGAAAGTCTGGAATCTGCAATGATTCAGTGACCATTTCCTTTGAGCAATATCTTGGTGCTAGAAACATTTCAGATTTTAGAGTGTTTGGAATTTTGGATTTTCTCATTAGGGATACTTGACCCTACAACAATGTTAGGAGAAAGTGAAGAAAAGAGACAGGTGAAAATGTCTCAGACAAGCAAAATTCTTATATAGAAAGTTAGTAGATAATATTTAAACTGGGTAAATTCTGTAGTTTAATACCTGTAACAAATGTTTTAAAGATAATAAAAGATTAGATATTATTTAAAAGAGACATTTTATCAGAAGATAAGCAGTCATTGCAATTATATGTAAATATGCCTTTAAATTTTCTGGTAGCCAAGACAACAAGGAGATGATGGACATTGAAGTTTATACGTTTGATAAAAGGAAGCACTCAATTATCCTGTAGATAATTTTTTAGAAGGAAGTTACACTGTGAGTTCGTATATAAAGAATGTTAATGAACAGAAGTCTTTGCTGAAGTTTAAACAGAAAGGCATATGCAAGGAGACAGAATTTGGGATCTTTAGGGGAGAGCTAAAATGGCTGTCAGGAAGTCTCGGCATGGATTCGCTTTGTGTGTACATCATTCACTCAAATGTCTAAGTTTTGCACATTTCAAGCATTGGACGGTGGTTCTGAGTGTCTAGAATTAGAGAAGCTAGCCCTGTCCTGTCAGAGCTTGGGCTGGGAATGTGCAGCGGGGGGGCCCCTGGCCATAAATGGGCCTTATCAATACCTATGAAGATTGTATGTATCTGGTATACATGAAACAAGTCACTTTATCCAGTTAGAAACACGTCGAAAATATTCCAACAGCTGGATGTTCACAATTCCGAACCACAGCATGACCTCTCCTGTCTCCCAGGCAGAAGGCCGTGTGTTGAGTGTGGATTGAACAGTGCGAGGTGGCAGTTGTGAGGACGCTTCAGAAGTCTTGTGGTGACACTGGAGTAGATGTCCACCCTTCCTCAGCAGAGACCACCTCCAGGGTGTCCAACCTGCTCACGCTCCCCAGATGCGTTGTGCTGCCCTAAGCAGTCCCAGATCATCCTGCCTGTGGTTAAACCCCAACTGACACATCATATTAGGCGTGTACATAAAGATTACACCCTGGTTCTAGGAAAGCCTCCCATTCCCCTTCCCATATGCATTTTTATTTAATATGTTTTATTGGGACTGCCTTATTTCCCTCATTAGCAAGTTCTCGGGAAGCGCTTCTGTAGCCACCCATAATCTTCACCTGGGACTTCACAGAGAATGTGAAAGTTTCTTTTTAGAGCAGATCCAACAAACCAATACTGATTTATAACTAAGAATAGTGCTTCTCTGGAGACCCAAAAGTGGTGAGGAGTGTGGTGTTCTGCATGGTCCGGGTAGACTCGTATGTCTCCAGCTCTACACAGAAGCTGCTGACTGACACCAAGCCCCAACTGAGTTCTCTGATAAGCACGTGTGTGAAGCAGTTTCCTCTGTTGCGTGTAGAAGACGTATTTTTGATAGATTAGCAGGCAACAAAATTAACAATGAGGACGTGAAGAGGCACCCAGCTGCCTCATTTCTATATCAAGAGCCCTGGGTGTCCATGGGCCAAGATAGAATTTGGATCTAAAAGAAATACTTGTACAGAGTTCATTCAGTGACATCCAACTGGCATCTATGATGGACCAGACTGTCTGAGCCTTATTCTAATACTTAGTGGGAAGCTTAACTAAACTTGATAATATCCACTGTCCTCACCAGTTCCAGTGCCACTTTCTGCTGTTTTTCCCTGAAGATTTTTGAAAACCTCAAATGTATGTTTGTGTATCTGTATAAATAAGTATATATATGCACACAAAAAAGTCTCGGTGTAGGAAAAGACTAGTCCACCTAGTAACAGTAATTTAAGGGAAATGAAAGTTTACTTCTGATGAGTATAATAACTCAAATGCTGACAAAACTATAATCAAGCTGAAAGCTTCTGTCATCGTCATCGTGATTTATTCACTTGAACCAATGCTCAGGTGCCTGGTGTGTATCAGAAACGACTATGAAATGCAGACATATACACGGAATACAAAAAGGTGCTTAGTTCCAAAAAGTGTTTAGAAGCCAGGGGGAAAATAAGTTCAAAATAAGAAAATCATAATGCCACAAATGCTATAAAAGGGATATTAACAGGATGCAGTGAGCCCAAGTGTAATGTCTTCTTGAACTTGGGAAAGGGCCAAGACTCTAGACGAGCAAATGCTAACCCAATGGCAAGTAATAGATTGTTCAGTGTGTGATGGCTTCGGACAGAGGCTGGGAGGCAATGGCCAGGAGTCCTGCAGGAGAGGTGGTGGCAGGCAGTAGGGCTGCGACCTGTGGGAAGACAGGTGCCCCGAGCCTCATGAGCACCGGCAACTTGGAACCAGATGCCTCTCAAAATCAGCCCCAACCCTGAGAGCAAGGGAAACCCCACATTGATGTCAGCTTCAGCTCCCCAAGCGGAATGAGAAACAGAAATTAAGTCACCATAGAAATCAGTTCTATTTCTTGCATGCCTATGTTTGCAATATAATATTTGTACATGCCAAAGCCAAGAATACTCAGTTCCAACACCAGTAAACATTGAGATCTAACTTGCCATTTGATTGCTCTGTAAGTTAGTTACTCCACGAGTGGAGTAGAAAAACACTTCCATATTTACATTGTGAAAGTCAAGCCTCCTTAAGTTGTATTCATCAATTTAGAGTGTTTGGATATTCCAGAGGCTGGCAAACTTCTATAAAAGGCCTGGTAGTAAATACTGTAGACTTTGCAGGACCAGGCAGAGACTGTGTCACATACTCTTTTTTTTTTCCCCCCTTTTAACAACCTCTTTAAAAATGAAGCTTGGATTTGGTCCACTGGCTATAGTATGCCAATCTCTGAATGATTCCATTAATCACTTGCCTAAGTTCGTTTCATGGAACAAAGTTGGCTAAAGTCACAAATAAAAACTTAGAGGGGGACTGCTAATGAAAAAAACTTTTTTCAAATGCCTTTAGCATATTTCTTAATTTTTTAAAAGATTAAACATAACTTTTATTTTGAGTTTAAAGATGATATGTGAGGGGTGGAGTTTAAGATGGCAATTGGACAGGTAGGACCGTGAGAGTCTTTGCAAAAGCAAGTAACTATAAAGATTCTCTGTGTGAGTGGGCATGCGCTGGTAGGAGAGTGAAAGTTCGTCTGAGGGGAGACTCGGGTTCATGCACCCAGCAACCCCTCTGAGTGTGACTGTAAACCCCTACCGCTCTGAGTTTGGAGCGGGGGTGCAAGATCACAGGACACTATTGAGAAGAGCCTGCCGAATCCAGCTGATTCTCATCGCCTGGCGCCTGGCCCACACCATCATTTATTAGAGTGGATCAGCTGGTGAGAGAGGATGGGGAGAGCCAGAGAGCAGCCCCATGCCTGGTGAGGAGACACCCACCACAGTCATTTTCTCTGTCCCAGGACCAGGCAGAGACCTGCGTTGCTCCTTCCAGCTCCACCCAGCCTCCAACTTGGGACCTAAGGTAATCTCATCAAACTGGGAGAGACAGAAGCTGGCTTAGTTTTTTTTTTTTCTTTCTTTCTGTTTTTGATAATGTGCTGGATCAGACACAGACAGGACAGATCTGAGTGACAGACCTGACAGGCAGCAAGTTGGGTGAGTCCAGATCTGATCCACCCTCCTTCTAAAGTAGGCTTGGGCATCTGACCCAAGCTGTGAGCAACCCTATCTGCCTGCACTGAGAGCAGAGGGGAGGGGCTAGAGATCAGAGCTGAAAGGATGTTGGACTTATAGGAACGACCTCAGAGTGAATTTGATTCCTTGTTTTTATTTTGCTCATTTTTGTTTTAGTTTTTTTCTCTTTCTGTTTTTGATAACGTTTTCATACTTGCTTTGTTTGTTATTTTACTGATTTTTTTTTTTCTATTCTTTAGACTTCCTGTTTGTGCATAGGAAGAGAGCATCTATAGGCAGGTTTTTGTTGGACTGTGTGTTTGTATGATTATCTGTATGCTTTAGGTTTTTTTTTTTTACTCTTTTCTGTCTTTATGTCTCTTCTCATTTGTTAGTTGGTATGTCTGTCTGTTTTCCCTCTTAGTCCTCTCTCTCCACCTTCCTCTTGCCACCCCCCTTCCTTTTTCCATTCTTTTCCTTTTTCTTACCTCATTTTGTTTCCAGGGAGCAAACCTATACCCCCACTGTATGGACAGATTGTAAGGCAGTGGGAAGTGGGTTCCAGGGTGGCCATACACCTGTTGGTGGATACTGGGATCTGTAGATAGATTTTTTAAATCACAGTTCCCCACTCAGTTAAATCTCAAAACTGCAAAAAGTACAGCCCCAACCCACAGTCCAGCTTTAGAATTGAACAAAGCCAGAGGATCCACATAAGGAAGACTAGGAGACTGAGCAAACAGAAGTAAAAGCAACCCCACCATCCCTGAACAACAGAATTAAAGAAGGGGGGAGGGGGAAAGGTGGGGGGAGGAAAATCTACATAAATGAAGAAAAACCAAAAGAAGAATATGGGTCTCAGACCCCTGGGAGATCAGACACTGAGAAAACAGACTTAGGAACGCAAACAATGAAGAACCCCCAGACTGACTGATCTCAAACTACAAACCCAGATACCCAGACATTAATAGAGAGAATAAAAAGAATTGAGGAGAGACGAGGAAAATAGGAAGGCATTGATAACTGAGATAACAACAGTAAAGAATACTGTGAATGAAATAAATAGCAAATTGATAAGCATGGAAAGCAGAATTAGCCACACAGAAGAAAGAGTCTCAGAGCTTGAGGACCAAAATACAGAACCAACCCAAACTGTCAGAAACAGAGAAAAGAAGCTTAAAAAGTCAGAACAAAACCTTCAAGAGATGAGTGATTATTTCAATAGACCGAACCTAAGAGTAATTGGACTTCCTGAGGCAGAAAGAGAGACAGAGACCACCCTGGAATAAACATTCCATGAAACTCTTCAAGAAAACTTCCCTCATCTCATCAGTGATGTGACCAATTAAAGATGATATGCACTTGTAAAAGAAATCAAACAATTTAGAAATTGTGACTGACCGAGAGAGTGAACAGAATTTGTGATGATATTCACATTTACTTGACCAAGTTCCATCTGTTCCATGTCTTCCATATGGAATCCAGTTGGGGAAATGGGGGACAAGATGATCTCTAAGTTCCTTCCACAAATATCTGTGTCCTATTTCTTTCTTTTAGTTGAAGAGAATTATAAGTGAGACTCCAGGGTTAGACATTGTGAGCACTAGAGACTTTTCTGGGAGCCACATTTTTCTAATCTGTAAAATTGGGATGACAATACTACCCCCTTTTGGGGCACTACATTTGTATAGAATGCTTAGTATAGTGCCTGTTAGGTGGCAAACTCTCGATATTTATTAGCTATTATTGTTACTATTTCTGAGATACTTTCTTTTATAATATTCTTTAGTCATCATCATTCCAAACATTTTATATTTAAGAAATATTCCTGTACCTTCACCTCTAGTTAAGTACCTAATGAGTTTAAAACGAAAAGCACTTAATTATATAATGATAGCTCAGAGTATAAGAAACCCTGGAGAGTGAATATTTTTGAGACTAAGAAAAACTTTTTTGTAATGTAAATCAGTGCTATTAAAATCTTCACCTTTTTTGTTTAGCAGTCTTATTTCCTTCAAACTATTTCAAAACTCCAAAAAATGAATGCAAGAATAACACATTCCAATTATTTCTAGCATAGAAGCTGGCAGTCCGAGCGCTAATAATTATCCAGCACAGCCGTTGTGTCCACCTTCACATTGAAAAGACCATGATAGAGTCTTTGTCTCCCAAGTTTTGTTTTTCTTTTACTTTAAAGTACAGAGTGAAGGATTTCTCTTCAGTTCCCCATGGGAACATTGGAAATGCAAAAGATAACATTTGTAAAACTTTTCATTAAGAAACAAATAAAACTTATACAAGTACCATCTTTGCAGAGTACAAAAGCAAAGTAAAATTGAATGAGCCGTTTGCTATCACTTTACAGGCTAGAATTTAGTACATCAGCTTCTATTTCCTCTCACACCTCCAGTAAGCTTACTGTCATCAGAAATGTGATAAAAGTAGAAAGGGTCAAAATCCAGCCTGGGCAGCTTCATAACTGGTGATTTTAGACTAGTCATTTTATGAGTTTGTTTCTTCTGTAAAATGGACTCCTACTGCCTACTCTGTTGCGTCATCTAAGGGATTTACAGCACCCAGAACATAGTAAACACTCAGCCAATATCACTAAGAACCACTCTAAAAACACATGACCTTAGGAAGGCTCCAGGTGTTAACCCTAACATGAGTTTGGGTGTGTTGGGGTGGGGTATACATACTCCAGTAGATCACAATCCCCACCCAGTGGCATCACACATTTGCAATATGCTCCAAGAAGCCTCCTGAGCTGGGTTTGGTTCTGTCCCCAGAATTCAAATGAATAAGCCTTCCCAAAACACACTCAGATCTCACAATACAACACACACACGCACGCACGCACACACACATACACATACACAACTACTTACTTTTCCCCATCTGGCATCTTCTGGGGATTCACTGAACAGAAGGGACAGGCTACAAAGAAGGATAAAACGGCCCCTGCCCAAAAAAGAGATTTTCCCAAACTACATAGTATAAAGCTCATAGGAACAGAGACAGAAGGATAGGGACCAGGGGCCACGGGGTAGGGGTATAGGAAGATGTTAATCAAAGGGAACAGACTCTCAGTTCTAAGATGAATACGTTCCAGAGACCTAGTCACTGTGGTTATTAATAACATATCCTTGAAATCTGCTAAGTGTTGTAAGTGTTCTCACCACAAAAAATCTATGTGAGATGATGGCTACATTAATTAGCTTGATTGTGGTAATTTCACAATGTATACATAGAGCAAAACATCACATGATACAACTTAAATTTACACAATTTTTGTCAATTATACCTCAATAAAGCTGGAAAAAAAGTTAAGAAATTACATAGTATAATATGGCCAGAATTGGAACGTATGTAAATACCAAAATACAATGAACTCGTGTCTTTCTGTCTTAGTCCTTTTCCTCTTTTTCCTAATGTTGTAAAAATGGAACCTCTACTTTTTCATCTGTGCTACTTCAGGTGCCAATTTTCTGTGTAAAAAATATGGTTTCACATGAATCAAATATGAACAACCCCTATAGCCTTTCTCAACGTGATAGCCTTCTGTTAGCTCAACTTCTCCCAATTTAGTTGTTGAAGTAATTTCCTGGGGGGGTTTTGCTTCTCTCTTTCAAAACCATCTTTTTCTTCCCTTTGGTTTGACAGGAAAAGAAGAAATTTCAACTAAAGTAGCCCCATGACTCTGTTTTTCTACTCAGTAAAGGCAATTTCTCACCTTTTCTAAGCCACAGTCAATGCCCTTCCTACTGGATTCTATTGCTAATTCTTGCCTTGACCTGGGCTGCCCATATGTAAAAGGGTCACGTTTTTCAGTCAATATGTATCAAAGCAATATTGAAAAATGCATCTGACTGGCTCAACATGTTTAAACTTATATATTTTAAATGAAATAGTCAAAAAACCACCAACCAACCAGCCAAACAAAAACAGGGCTTGTCCTCACTCCCTAAAAATTACAGCAGCTTCAAAGTTACAATCCTATGCTGACTGTCCTTTTGAAATAGAAATATAAATATTATGTATTTATAAGATTGAGCACTTTTAGAAGCAGCAAAGAAGAGGAAAATAACTAGGATCCATAGAAATTTCCAGGAGGTCTCATAAAAGAGTGCTGGGGTGATATCTGGCTGTAGCTTCATGAGTCCCATGAGAGGGCTTTCTATATCTGCAGTAGCCAACTGTTTGCACAGCTGTCCCCAGAACCGACAGGGTATCAATAGCCAGCATGAGTGGGCTTGCCTCTCACTCTCCTCAGACTTGGTTCAGCTCAGCCCTTCAGCTCCCTGGCCATCTTTCTTGTTTTCCACCCATTCTCAGCACCTCACCCAACCCCTCACCCCCACCAACCTGTCTTCTTGATCCCTCTCCACCTGGCTTTGCTAGATAGAACACACTAGAGAAGACTACCACCCTGGAAGCCTCTGGGCCCAGTTCTTAATTCACTCTGTGGTCGGGGCAGCTCTTGGGGAGAAGGACCAACAGAAGACATAAGACCATAGACTAGAGCAACTCCTTGGCTTTTAGTAGCTATTCAGAAAAAACAGTGGCTGTTATTTTACACAAACAGAAACAACCAATTCTTTATGTCTTTGATCCATCCCCCCATCCTTGGATAAAAATGGTCTCTGTCAGAAATGTTTAGACATTTGAGCACAGCAAGTGTCTTCTGTGAAAAGCAACTTTTGCAACTGCTTCAAGAGTCATATAATTTTTGAGAGTGTAGACTCCCTAAGCAGTCTCTTGTCTGACCTCTGGTGAGCAGACACAGATCAACTGGCTGTGGCCATGTGAACCTTTCAGGTAGATAGACCTTTCCTTAGATTACCATAGCATTCTGCTGATACCATTGGCCACAAAGCAGCAATTACTATAAGGAGTCAGTTACTGATCAGATGCAGAGTTCTTCACTCAGAAATGTGGGGAACTTTCACCGTGTGCCAGAGTCTGGGCAGTGCTGGGACTATAGGGATAGATAAGCACCCAAGACAGAATCATCATATCCTTGAGGAAGTCACATTTTGAAAACAGGTTCACTCAGGAGCTCTCAGGAGAACACAGATTTGATGACGCAGTGACTGAGTGTGAGACTAAGAATATCAGCAGGCCTTGTTGCCAGGCTTCCTGCATACCTTAGGCTGCTGACATCACTTCCAGGACCCTTCATCATCTTCACTGCAAATTTTTTATGACCTGTAACTGAGTCCAGGTTTGGCTGCTCGGTACTCCAAAGCCCAGCTGGAGAGACAAGGGCAGGTGAAAGGTAAAAAGGCTTATTCAAAAGCTGGCAACCTGAGGAGATGGAGAGAACTCATGGCGCAAAGACCATCTCAAGTCAGTACATATTTCAGGCTCTTTTTATGTTAAGGGCAGAGGGAAGAAGAGAGGTGGGATCAAGAGGTGACTGATGGCGGCAGACATCTGGGCTCCAGCGAGGATCCAAGGAGGTTGGGAAACTCTGTCCTTGGTTAGGTCACATGTTTTGTTTTTTTTGTTTGTTTTTTGTTTTAGCAAGACGTAGTGCACGTCCGTCCCCGCTTTCCCCAGAGCTGCCCCGACCACAGAGTGAATTAGCAACAGGGCCCAGGGGCTTCCAGGGTGGTAGACTTCTCTAGTGCTGTTCTAGCAAAGCCAAGCGGAGAGAGGTGATCAAGAAGATCCCTGCATTATTTTTTCAGTCTTTCTTTCTTTCTTTTTTTTTTTTTTTTTTTTGAGTTGGAGTCTCACTCTGTCGCCCAGACTGGAGTGCAGTGGCCGCTCCCGGCCACCGCAGCCTCGACCTGCTGGGCTCCGGCGATCCTTCTGCCTCAGCCTTCCAAGTAGTTGGAATTACAGGCATGCGCTACCTCGCCCGGCTGATTTTTTGATTTATTGTAGAGATGAGGTCTCTCTGCCCAGGCGAGTCTCGAATCCTCGGGCTCAGGCTATCCACTCACCTCAGCCTCCCAAAGGCACGGGATTACAGGCTGAGCCACCAAGCCGGCTTATTTTTTCAGTCTTTCAAAATTATCCTAGCACATGCAAGCATGGGCAGAGGCCAGAGCCCCACCTGGTGTAAGGTAGAATTAGTTGTGCTACTCTTTTGCCATTTAACTGTTACGTGACCTTTGCTCTAAAGCAGTTCTGTCTGCCTGTGAGCCATGGGCCCTGGGGCAACATTTCCCACTGTCAGCAGGAATGCCAGAGGTCACACAGGCTTACCTTTATTTACACATACAGCTTTCCCAACACACTGTAATCAGCACTCCTAAATTTTCTGCCCAGAAACCAGCTCAGGCTGTTTATACCTCTTCACTGGCAATCAAGCGTGAAAGAAGTGAATTACAAATAATTAAAAGCAAGGATCCTTTTTACCACAAAAAACTTTAGATAATCTAAACACCATCAAATGTAAAGGAGTAGGAAATACAAACACCAGATTTTGACTTATGACGTTAGGGATTTTAAAGTAAATATTTACAGGTGATAAATAGATTATTTCATACAAGAGGGAAACACACTGCTCCAGTGGTTGGTTCACTTGTAGAAATTCTAAACAGCACTCGACCCTGTGGCCCTTAATGGTCCTCAAGCATGAAAGCTTAACAGTGTGGGTCCTGTATTTTATTATAAACAGTGCTAGAAATATTAATCAAATTCATATTTCAAACACATGCTTTTTATCTAAATGTTCTATCGTCTATTTCCATTTTTATGAAGACTAGGAATCAACAATTTTAAAAGGAAAACACCCCCAGTAAGTTAAAAGGGTCAATGGAGGAAATATGCTTAGTTTTCAGAAATTCACTTTGGAAACAGCTTTTTGGAAATTTATTTTAAGCTGTCCGGGAGACACATCTGGAGTATACATTAGTGCCGGGTTTATGCTTTTAACTGAACTAAAAAGTAGTAGAATCTTGCCAACTTGGGTAACACTTTCATGTCAAACTTTTTGTGCTGCGTGCTTGCTTTTAGGAAAAAGGTGAAGGCTGGTTGGTATGGTGAAACTTGATGTTTCTATGATCTTTCTCACTTTAAATATCTTCAAAATTTTGCTTTTCACATATGGGTTTTTTCTTTTTTTTGGTGTGAAGTTTTTGTTATTAAAAGCCAAGTTACATTTACAAGGCAGAGGCAGCCTTTGTAGTAGCTTTTTTGGCACTCTGACTTCTACAGCCTGAGGTTTCAGCGTCTCAGCCCTGGAGTCAAAGCATAACTGAAGTGATGACAAGAGAAACAAAGGGAGATGATTTATCCACACAGATCCCTGCTAGGCCTTCCCACCTCCCAGGTGTTCAGAGCAGCCCTTCCTCTGTCCTTTTTAGCGGTATCAGCTTCTTTTGGTTTCCTCTATGTTTTGGACCATTTATTTTCCAGACTGGTAAAACTGCTGTCTGCTGTGACCATCTTCTCTTTTAGTTTGTCTACTGAAATTTGTAATAACTTATTATACACATATCTTATATAGTTACAGGTTTAAATTTTAACTAAATAATGAGTTAAAATTTAAGCGATTATATGGTAAGCATATTAAAATCACTTAATTGAATTATAAATACTTTTTTTTTCATAAAGTCTATTTTGTGCTCTAATTTCCTCTAAGATTTATTTTCAATTTTGTTGTGTCTCACTGCTTCAAAAAGAACTCCTTACTCTATGTAATCAGTTTGCCTTTTTGTGGGGGGTTACATAGTCCAAGTGTGTTTTGACTTTGTTCTGCTTGCCCAAGAGGTTACATTCCTTCTCATTTAACTTGTTTGGGACCCTCTATCACTGTCCGCAGTGAGCTTTGTCCTTGTGCGCAAATGGGAAGTAAACTGGTCAATCATTGCACCTCTGTGTAAGTTCTGGGAGTGGGCCTTATCTAATGACTAAAAATGTGAACAACATTTCTAAGTTTATTTGCCATCTGAAAGTCATTTATACACTCTGGGTATAAGTTATTTATATAATTGGCAAATACTTCCCTGTTTGTGTCTTAACTTTCTGTTTCCTTATCTGTATCTTGTAAACAATACGGCTTCATTTGGATGAAATTCATCTATAAATTTGTTCCTTTATGCTTTAAGTGTTGTATCTAAGAAACTTTTGTCTAAATATTTTTCACAAAGATTTCTTCTAAGTTTTCTTCCAAAAGTTTTGTAAGTTTAGGTTTTACATTCACATTTAACGATCCATTTCAAGTTATTTTTCTGTGAATGGAGGTTCATTAGTGTGCGTAACTATAGCCAATTGTCCTGCACTGTTTGTGGAAAGGAATTGAACTGTCTTTGCACCATTTCAGAGAACCAGTTGTCCATACATGTGTGAATGTGTTTCTATACTGTTCTCCTAGATAGAACTATTTATCTGTCTTTGTGTCAATACTATACTGTTTTGATTACTTTATAATCAGTCTTGAAGTAAATTATCATATGTTCTACAGCTTTTATCCTCATTTTAAAGTTTTAGGTTCTTTATAGTTCCATAGGTATTTTAGACTCAACTTGGCAATTTCTATAAAAACATCTACTGGGATTTTGATGAGATTGTATTGACTTTAGATTAATTTGGGGATGATTGATACTTTGAAATATTGAATCTTCTAACCCATGAACCCAGTACTATTTTTCCATTTATTTGGGTCTTTAATTTTTCTCAGCAATGTTTTGTAGTTTTCTCAGCAAGTCTTATACATCTTTGTCACTTATCCCTAAGTGTTTCATATTTTTAATGGTATCATGAATGGTGTTCTTTGTTTAATTTAAATTTCTGATAGTTTATTAGAATGTAGAAATACAACTGATATTTTATGTTGACCTTGAATTGTTCAATGTTATCTAACCCACTCAATTGTTCCAAGAGGTTTTTGTGGATTCTATCTGCAAGACAAGTTTCATTGTTTTTCTTTCAATCTGGATGCCTCTAATTTCTTTTTATTACTTTTGGAGTCTACCATTTGAAGTGAAGTTTAGTGGTTATCCAACTACTTGTAAGGAGTTTTTTCACAAGTTTGGGAGCAACTTTGAATAAATGGCTTTCTTATTTCAAAAATTTCCCTTTCAATATTTAGCTGTTCTGACAGCCCCAAATTCTGTCCTCTGATAACTCAAACCAAAATGTTTTCTGCTTGAGTTTTAGTATCTCTGTTTCTTGTGGGCTGAAGGGGTCCTAGAGAAAAACTGTCCTACAGTGAGTGGGTCTTACCCAGGGCACCACATTGCTTTCAAAACCTGAGTTCCTTCCAATTTTTGCCTGCTCTTGGTCTTTCTCCAGTGTCTTCAAATATATTGTTTAATTTGTACATTTTGTTTAGAATTTATAATTGTTCTTTGCAGAAAGGCACTGGATGACAGTTCTCCATAGTGTTCCTCTACATCTTATGAGGGCTTTTGTCCCAGAAAATCTTTGCAAGAATGTTTGAGTAGATAACAACCTTGGAAAATAAGAAGGATGATTTTTCATGCCATGAGTAATAAATTCCTTTTTTTTTTTTTTTTAAACCTCAGGGTCTTGTTTCTTCTGCTAGAATCCAGGAAACAGTGGCAGGCAACCTCGTTACCTTGCAAGTGAAGCCCAGACCCTCTTGACAGAGGGCTTTGATGGAATCCTAGTCCTGCCAGTGACCCCACAGTTACTAGAACTTAAACCAGTTGCATTTTTATGTACCGCATATGGTATTCCGTGATCTGAAGATGTGCAAATGTATGCATATTTTATTTCATCACTCCATATTGATGACCATTCTACTTGTTTTCTTCTGTCTCTCTCTCCCTCTGCTAATACACATAATGTAGCAATAAATATATCCTTGTAAAAAAAAAAATCTATTCTAGAATGGTATTATGAATGGTATTCTTTGTTTAATTTAAATTTCTGATAGTTTGTTGTTAGTATGTAGAAATACAACTGATATTTTATGTTGACCTTGAATTGTTCAATGTTATCTAACCCACTCTATTGTTCCAAGAGGTTTTTTTGTGGATTCTATCTGCAAGACAAGTTCCGTTGTTTTCTTTCAATCTGCTGTGGGCTTTTTCCCCTAATTCTGTAGATTACCAGGAACATAATGACTTTGTCCTTATTCCAATTCTGCTATTTGTCTACTATGTTTATGATCTCTTTTGCCACACAAAGCATTTTAATGAATGTTTATGTAGTCAATTAAACTTATCTGTGCTGTTATTACATGATTTTTTTTTCAGCTACCAAGTCAGTCTAAATGCTAGCACTGAGACTCTACATTGAGGGAGCTATAGAGTGGTTTATAAACCACTTTTCCTCTTTGCAGCTGAAATCATATCAGATCCAAGGTCCAGGCTTGCTGTGCCCACAAGTTCCTAGATTTTGGTAGTCCCAGCTTCTTCGTTCCTCCAGCCCTGGTGATGGGTGGGGTTGGGGGTGGGGGGGTGGTAATGGGGTGGGGGTGATGGTGATGGTGGTGGTCGTGGTGGCGGTGGCAATGGGTGGTGGTAATAGACGTTGGTGGTAATGGGTGGTGGTGGTGATGAGCAGTGGCGGTGGTGATGGGTAGTGGTGGTGATGGTGGGTGGTAGTGTTGATGGGTGGTGGTGGTAATGGTGGGTGGTAGTGATGGTGGGTGGCAGTGTTGATGGGTAGTAGTAGTGATGGTGAGTGGTGGTGGCGACAATGGGTGGTGGTGATGGATGGTGGTGGTAATGGGTGGTGGTGGTGGATAATGATGGTGGGTGGTGGTGATGGTGGCAGTGGTTATGGAGGGTTGTAATAGTGGTGAGCGGTGGTGGTGGGTGATAGTGGTGATGGGTGATGGTAGGTGGTGGTGGTGGCAGGTGGTGGGGGTGATGGGTGGTGGTGATGGGTGATAGTGGGTGGTGGTGGCAGGTGGTGGGGGTGATGGGTGATAGTGGGTGGTGGTGGTAGTGTTGATGGATGGTAATGATGGTGGTGTTGGTGGTGGTAGCAGTGGTAGTTGTAATGATGTTGGTGGTGCTGATGGGTGGTGGTGATGGTGGTTTTTTTTGTTGTTGGTGGTGGTAGTGATAGATGTTGGTGATGGTGGTGTTGGTGGTGGTGATGGGTGGTAGTGATGATGGTGGTGGTGATGGTGTTGTTGTTGGTGGTGGTGGTGGTGATAGATATTGGTGGTGGTAATGGGTGTTGTTGAGAACAACTGCTTTCTACAGTTACTCCTTCTGGGTTCCCTCCCTCCCTCCCATCCTTTCTCTTTTATTTCTTGAATTGGTCAGAGTCTCTATTGCGTGGAGAGTTATACTCTCTACCCCTGGTATTTTACTTCAGACTCTGGGAATTTAAAGTCTAGAAGTAGTCTACCTGTGCTTCCCTTAAACCAGGAATTGCTAAGTTTGTTCTGTAAAAAGTCAGATGGTAATTAGTTTGGGGTTTTCAAGACATAGGATCTTCTGCAATTATAGTACAAAAATAAATAGATGTGGCAGTGTTCCAGTAAAACTTCATTGATGGCAATAGAGGACAGGATGCTGTAAAGGGCCAGAGAGGGTGTTGAGTGTGGAGCCACAAGCTGCTTAAGTAGGACCATGTCCCACACAGCTGAGTTGAGGTCTTCAGTCTCAGAACCTGTGAATGTGGCCTTACTTGGAAATAGGGTCTTTGTATGGGTACTCAAGTTAAGATGAAGTCATACTGCATAGAGTGGGCCCTAAACCTAACAGTGGTGTCTTCTTAAGATGACCATGTAGAGACACAGACAGACACACAAAGAGACACACAGACAGAGAGAAGATGACCATGAGAAGATGGACGTTGACTTGGAGTGATGCAGCCATGACCCAAGTAGCACCAGAATCGCCACCGCCATAGAGGAAGAGGCATGTCAGTGGAGCATGGCCCTACCAGCACCTTGATTTGGGCTTCTGGTTCCCAGGAAGTTTCTCTTGTGTAAAAATTAAAGAAAATGGGTGATAAGCAAGATTTGCCCAAGACCTGGAATTCACCTACCCCCATCTTACACATCAGGGTCTTAGAGATTTCAACTCTGGTCCTCCCACCTGCACCCAACTTACATGCAGATGCTGGTAAGCAATCTAGCTACATCTTTTTTTTAAATTCTGAATATTGAACAAAATGTTTTCATTTATTTGTTGTTTTTATTTATTATCTATTGTTTCAAATGGATATTTATTTAGAGGTGTTCACACATTTACCCTTTTCTTCACTCACTATTATTTCTTACTTTCCAGATCTTACTTGTGGGCTTTTTTTTTTTTTGTCTTGAATTATATGCTTCAGATTTTCTTTTTACTGAGTGTCTTTTGATGAGCTCATTTTACCTGAAAACGTTTTTATTTCGCTCTCATTCATGGAAAGTAGTTTCCCTGTGTACAACTTCTAGTTTAAAAGTTGAAAATTACTCAGGTGCCTCTGGCCTTTGTGGTTGCGGTGGAGAACGCCAGGGCCTCTGAGGGGCCCTCCAGTTACTTACATTGTCTTCGGTGGTTTCTCTACGATGTGTCTTAATGTTAACAAATGTGTACTGAGTTCCTACTCTGTGCTGCACTCTCTTGAGAATTTGGGATGAATCAAGGAAGAATAAAGACAAGACTTTCAAAAAGCTTTCCTTCTATGAGGGTAGGAGGAAACATGAAATAAAAAATAAGCCTCCTAGATAGCATGCTAGGTAGGTGCCATGGAGAAAAAAGCTATGTTGCAGTAAAGAAGCTCAGGTGAGCTGGGAGGATGGGCATGTTGCCGCAGAAATAGGGCAGTCAGAGCATGCCCCATTGGGGAGGTGACTGTTGGTGGAGACATGCATGAAGGCTTTGGCCAAATGTACATGTAGGAGAAAGCATTCTAAGCAGAAGAAAGATCTAGACCATGGCCTCAGGCCAAGACATCCTTGTTCTATTGGGGTGACAGCAGTAAGGTCAATGGATGGGAGTTCAGCAAGTGTGGGATAGAAGAATAGATGATGAGGGTGGAGAAATAGGGAGGCCAGGCTGTGGAGAGCCTTCAGAGGGGCTGCAGACTTATTTGAGGTTTTGAACATAGGAGTGACATGGAGCGACCCATTTTAAGAAGATCACCGTGGTTGTGATACTGAGAATAGGTGTTGGGGTAAGGGGAGAAGCAGGAAGAACTGTAGTAATTTATGACAGTAGCTTAGGTGAGAGATAATGGGAATTTACGTTGCAGCAGTCATGGCAATGAAGTGTGGTCAGATTCGGGATGTATTTTGAAGGTAGAGCCAATGGGATTTCCATTAGATTAGATGTGGAGTTTGAAAAAAAGAGAAGAATTGAGAATGTGAGTAATTGGTCAGAAGAATGAGTAGTGCCAGTGTCCTGTGGAATTCACTGGGCTTTTTCAGGCTAATAGTGTAAGATAATTCTGGGAGATCCTCGGCCATTATCTTAATATTTCCTCTTTCAGGAACCTCAGTAAAAGTATTTTTAGAACTTTCTAACTGTTCTCTGTGTATTAAAATATCTTTGTTCACATTTTTTTATTGCTTTGTTTTCTTTGGGCTACACTCTGGATAATTTCTTCAGATTCATTACTTTGTTAACTTTTTTCTTCATTCAGGTATAATTTATTGTTTAGCCTATATGTTGAGTTTTAATTTCATTTGAAAATTTTGTTCTGCTTTCTGGAAACTCTTTCCAGGAGGGGAGATGGGGTGATTTCAGAGTTAGCTGCGTTTATCTCTGGGTCTCTGGGATCACCACTTTTCATTGTCTCGTGTCCAGGAACTTAAAACCAATGTTAGTACTTTGGTTGTCTCAGTAAGAGGATAAATTTGGCCACTGTTACTACAACTTATATAGAAGCAGAAGAGACCTCAAAGATGACACTTAACCTACCTGCCCTTATCAGCAAGTGAAAGCACATTACAGAGAGTGAGCATGTGACAAGCTTTGGAATGGGGAGGAATGGTGTGTCTTGTAACTAATAAAAGGTGTGGTCTAATGCCAGTGTGAACAGGAGATGAGTCAGGCATGACTTCTGATGAAGGTGGAAAGGAAAGTGGCCTGATCACTCAAAGACTTTCTTCCATTTACATTTTTAATGCTGTATATAAGTGTAGAGGTTGGTGACATTGTATCATCTTCACAAATTGTGCCATTTACTTTTATATGGTATTATTTAATTCTGTTTGATCCTTTCAACTTTAGTTATACCTAGTCTGACGTTAATACTGTAACTCCATTATTTTTGTTGACTGGAATCTATTTACTTACCTCTTGATTTGTTTGTTTGTTTATTTTAAAGATGGGTATAATTCAGGACTAGGTACATAATTGGTCATCGTACAGGTAAAATTTGGGCCTCCCTTTGGACCCCACTTTGCCTGGTGTGAGATCAGGTGCTCTTATTGATGTTATGTGCACCCCACTCCATCCCCTGGCAATTTCCCACTACTGACAATCCCTTTCTTATAGTATTATGATAAATTTTATGATAAATTCTGCTTATGAGTGAGAACATGGTGCTCAGTTCTTTGTTTCTGTGACAGATCATTGAGCATTATAGACCCTAAATCCATCCAAGTTGCTGCGAAGTTCATAATTTTGTCCTTCTTTATGGCTGCATAATATTCTGTCATGTATATGTACCACATTTTTTTTATGCAGTCCACTTTTGATGGGCAGCAAAGTGGTTCCATGTTTTTGCTATTGTGAATAATGCTGCAATGAACATGTGTGTGCAGGTATCTTTTTTATAGAATGATTTGAGTTTCTCCAAGTACATTCCCAGAAGGGGAACTGCCGGGTCATATAGAAGGTCAATGTTTAGATCTTTTAGGTGTTGCCATACTGTTTTCCATAGAGATTGTACTAGTTTACCCTCCCACCAACAACGTAGAAGTATTCCTTTTTCCCCGTATCCTCTCTAGCATCTGTTGTTTTTTGAGTTATCGATGATGACCATCCTGACTAGAGTTAGGTGGTATCTCATTGTGGTTTTAATTTGCATTTCTTTGATGATTAGTGAAGCTGAGCATTTTATTCATGTATCTGTTGGCTGCTCATATGTCTTCTTTTGTCCACCTTTTAATTGGGTTTTTTGTTTTTTTCCTTTTGGCACATTTGAGTTTCTTATAGATCCTGGATGTTAGGCCTTTGTTGGATATGCAGTTGGAAAATATTTTTTCCCATTCTTTGGGCTGTCTTGCTGCTCTCCTGATGGTTTATTTTGCTTTGCAGAAACTTTTCAGTTTGGTGAGGTCCCACTTGTCTTTTTTATCTCTTATAGCATGAGCATTTGGGTTTTTGGTAAAGAATTGGTTGCCTATTCCAATTTCTATACAGGTGTCTCCTGCGTTTCTGTTTTTTTGTTTTTGTTTTTTTTTTTTTTGAGTTGGAGTCTTACTCTGTCACCTAGGCTGGAGTGCAGTGGCATGCTCACGGCCACCGCAGCCTCAACCTGCTGGGCTCAGGCAATCCTTCCACCTCAGCTTCCGAGTTGCTGGAACTACAAATGCATACCACCACGCCCAGCTAGTTTTTTGTCATTTGGTGTAGAGACGAGGTCTCACCATGTTGCCCAGGCTGGTCCCAAACCCCTGGGCCCAGGCAGTCCTCTCCTCCCAAAGTGCTGGGATTACAGGCTGAGCCACTGCGCCCGGCCTCTCCTGCATTTTCTAAGATTCTTACAGTTTGAGGTTTTATGTTTAGGCCTTTGATTCACTGAGCTGATTTTTGTGTATGTGATAGGTAGGGGTCTTATTTCAATCTTCTTCAGTCCTCTCCTCCCAAAGTGCTGGGATTACAGGCTGAACCACTGCGCCTGGCCTCCTGCATTTTCTAAGATTCTTATAGTTTGAGGTTTTATGTTTAGGCCTTTGATTCATTGAGTTGATTTTTGTATATGTGATAGGTAGGGATCTTATGTCAATCTTCTGCATGTGGTCAACCAGTTTTCCCAACATCATTTACTGAATAGGTTCTCCTCTCCCCAGTGGTTGTTGGTGGAGGCTTTGTTGAAGATGAGTTGATTGAGAAATTGAGGTTTTGCTTTCCTGTTCCATCGGTCTGTATGCCTGTTCTTGTACCAATACAAGGCTGTTTTGATTATTGTAGCCTTATAGTAAAGTTTAAAGTCTAGAAGTGTGATACCACCTGCTTTGTTTCTTTTGCTAAGGATTGTTTTGGTTATTCGTGGTCATTTATGTTTTTTGTTGTTGTTGTTTTTTTTTTGAGTTGAAGTCTCACTCTGTTGCCCAGGCTGGAGTGCAGTGGCACGCTCTCGGCCACTGCAGCCTCAATCTGCTGGGCTCCGGCAATCCTTCCGCCTCAGCCTTTTTTTTTTTTTTTTTGAGTTGGAGTTTCACTCGGTCACCCAGACTGGAGGGCAGTGGCCACTCCCGGCCACCGCAGCCTTGCCTACTGGGCTCTGGTGATCCTTCCGCCTCAATTACAGGCATGCGCTACCACACCCGGCTGATTTTTTGATTTACTATAGAGATGAGGTCTCGCTGCCCAGGCGGGTCTCGAACCCGCGGGCTCAGGCAATCCACTCACCTCAACCTCCCAAAGGCGCGGGATTACAGGCTGAGCCACCGAGCCTGGCTTTGTACACATTTTCCAAAGAACTTAAGAACTTTCACAGACATTACACCACAATATCTAGGAAGAATGTGGTGGCCACTCACCTACTCCCACTCCACAGATAGAGAAGTCAGTGGAGCAGGGCTGGACAAGGTGAGTGGATTGCCTGAGCCCGTGGGTTCGAGATCCACCTGGGCAATTTGGCGAGACCTCATCTCTATAATAAATCAAAAAATTAGCCGAGCATGGTAGTGCGCGCCTGTAGTTCCAGCTACTTGAAAGGCTGAGGTGGAGCCAGGCTCGGTGGTTCAGCCTGTAATCCCGCGCCTTTGGGAGGCTGAGGTGAGTGGATTGCCTGGGCCCGTGGGTTCAGGACCCGCCTGGTCAGCCAGACCTCATCTCTACAGTAAATCAAAAACTTAACTTCCTCTTTTCCTATTTGAAGATCCCTGATTTCCTTTTCTTGCCTGATTGCTCTAGCTAGAATTTCCAATACTAGTTGAACAGGAGGGGTGAGAGTGGGCAGCCTTGTTTTGTTCTGGTTTTCAGGGGAAATGCTTACGATTTTTGTCTATTTAGCACTACATTGACTGTGGGTTTATTGTAGATAGCTCTTACTTTTTTGAGGTTTGTTCCTTTTATCCCTTGGTGTTCAAGGGTTTTTTTTTAAAATCAAGAAGGTATGCTGGATTTTATAAAAAGCTTTTTCTGTGTCTAATGATATAATCAGATGGTTCTTGTTTTTACATCTGTTGATGTATTTAATTACATTTATAGTCTTGCACATGTTGAACTGGCCCTGCATCTCAGGGATGAAACCTACTTGGTCATGTAGGATGATTTTTGAGATGTGTTGTTGGATCCAATTTGCTAGAATCTTGCTGAGAATTTTTGTATCTCTGTTCATCAGAGATATTGGCCTGTAGTCCTCTTTGTTGTATTTTTACCTGGTTTGGGTATCAGTGGGATGTTAGCTTTGTAAAATGATTTGGGGAAAGATTTGTCTTTCTCAATTGTCTGGAATACTTTCTTTTTTTTTCCCAAGTCAAACTGTATCTAGCTTTATTAAAGATACTTTTCATAAACATTCATGGTATGTCAGGCAGGACATGGGCTGACAATCGCTAACAGTATACAACAACTTTCAAACTCCCTTCTTTAATGGATTACCCAAATCAGAAAGCCACTATAAAAACCCAGTGAAGTCTTCATTTGATGCTCTGAACAGGGAAAGTTTAGAGTGGGGTTGACATTTCACATTTAGCATGTTGATGGACAACTTTTCACAAGCCAACCCTGACTTTCAGAAAATGAAATGAAAATGGTAGAATTTGTCTGAAGATCCACAACCTATAAATGGAATTGCTGCTCTTATGAAGGGTGGCATCTCAGTGGTATCACTAACATACTGGTAACCAATTATTGGGGGTCAGGTCCCAACAGATGTCTGGGTTTAAGGGAGTTAAGTCTATGCTGAAGGCAGAGAGGGAGAAGAGAACATAAAAAATAAATTTGTTTTCCTGCACCACAAGGAGTTTGTACCAAGGTGGCTATGTGTGTCAATGTTGGGGAATCCCTCCTCCTGGAAGCCAAGAGGAAGTCTCTTAAAACTAGAAGGGAAAGGTGTTTTCCCCACACCAATCCAGCTTTGGAGACATTCTATTAGTGACATATGCCCCTTTCCCAAAAAACAACAACGAAGTCTTCTGTGTACTAACAACATAACTTAAAAAAAAAAGAAACAAAATTCTGCATTTTTATAAAACTTGATTAAAAAAATAGTATTTCAAACTCTACAGTCACCAGAAGTACACAGTTATAAAAAATGCGCACACTTCACTTGGCTTCTCCAGAACCTTCAGCTTTTTGTGTCTGGTCTGTTTTGGCATCTCCATTTTCTGCAGGGTTATTCTTCTCCTTGCTGGCATCAGTTTTTCCCTTTTTCCCTTTGGTACCTTCTCTCCCTTCTTAGCTGGGGCCTTCTAGGTTTGGGCTCTGGCTTTGGAGGAGCAGGTTTAGCAGACAACCTTGCAGATCTTCTCTGGGGTTTGTCCTCACCTTGACTTTATCTCCTTTAGCATCTCCTTCAGCCTTTCTCTTGGACATGGTGGTGATGGCAGCGGAACTAAGGCACTGGACGTGGGATGGAGTGGTGCATGGGCTTTGGTTGGTCTGAGGGTTGTTCTTGCCTCTTCTTCACACTGCTCCACCTGAAATACTTTCAATAGGATTGGTATCAACTCCTCCTTGTATGTTTTGTAGAATTCCATTGGAAAGTTGTCTGGTCCAGGACTTTTTTTGGTAGGTAGTTTTATTATGACAGAGTCAATTTCCTGGGTTGTTATTGGTCTATTTAATGTCTCAATTTCTTCTTGTTTCAATATGGGAATTTGTGTGATGTCAGAAAGTCCTCCATTTCATTTAGGTTTTTGAGTTTGTTTCCATAAAGCTGTACACAGTAATCTCTGATAATATTTTGTATTTCTTTGGGGTCAGTTGTGATTTTTTGTGTTTCTGGCTGTGTTCATTTGGGCTTTTTCCTCTCTTTTTCCTGGTCATTCTGGCTAGGGGGTCCATCAATCTTGTTTACCCTTTCAAAGAACCAGCTGTTTATTTCATTGATTTTTTTTTTCTGTGATATTTTTGTCTTCTATGTCTTGTATTTGGGCTTTTACTTTGGTGATCTGGATTCTTCTGCTGAAGTTAGGGTTTTGGTGATCTTGCCTTTCCAGCCTCCTTAGGTGATTTTTTTTTAGGCTGTCAACTTATTCTCTTTCTATTTTCATGTGTGTTCATAGAGACATGAATTCTTCTCTCAGCACTGATTTCTTGGCATCCCAGAGATTTGGTAAGAAGTTTATTTGTTTTCATTTATTTCCAGGAATCTTTTAATTTTTGTTTTCATTTCAGTGTTGACCCAGGAGTTGTTCAGTATCATGCTGTTTAACCCAGCAGATAGTCTGACCTTTCTCTCTTGCTGCCTTTAGGATTTTTTTCTTTTGTACCTACTTTGTGTAGGTGAATCACTATGTGTAGAGGAGTTGGTCTAGGTTTGATGTCTTGCAGGGGTTCTCTGTATCTCTTGTGTTTGAATGGTCACATGTCTGGTGAGATGGGGAAAGTTTTCTCAGATAACCTCCTGGAATAATTGCTCCAAGGTGTTCTCCGTTTCCTTTCTTCTTCTAGGATACCAATCAGGTGAAGGTTCAGCCTCTTGATATAATCACACATCTCTTGGAGGTTTTGTTCTTTCTTTTTGAGTTTTCTGTCTATGATTTTACAGATTGTGTTAATTCCATGTTTTGATATTTAAGTTCTGAAATTCTTTCTTCTGCTTGATTAATTCTGCTTTCCATGTTTGTCATCTTGTTATTTATTTCCTGGATGAAATTTTTATGGCCAAAATCTCTGTTACAAGTTCTTCCAGTGTTACATCTTGTCTTTCTTGAGTTTTACTCACTCTTTTCATCCACTCCCTAATCCCTATTGTATTCTGGGACCAGTCATTGGTGACTTCCATTGTTTGTACTCTGAGGTCTGATTTTTTTAGATGTTTTCTTTTTGTTACACTGGAAATTACCTGTGTTCTTCCATTGATTTTTCCCTCATTTATGACAGATCTCTTTCTTTTCTCTTTAGTTCCATTATTCAGTGGCAGTGGGAGAGGCTTTCACTTTTGATATTTGCGCAGCCTCTGTTCTTCCATGACTAGGGCTCTGAATTTGTTCTATTTTGAAACAGAGCTGTGGGTGGGAAGCTCTGCTGTCTCTCATAGTTTTGAGAGTCAAACAAGGTGGAGGATGGGGAACTAGGATTCAGAAACTACTTGCAAATCACAATGTTCACAGATTGTGGTATGGGTTCGTGAGACTCACTCCCCACTACCATAGTTTTTCTGGGTTTGTTTTTCAATAAATCTGACAATTATTTTGTTTTTATTTTTAATTTCTATTTTATTTTAGAATCAGGGGGGTCTATGTGAAGATTTGTTAGTAGGTATATTGCATGAAGGCAAAGTTTGGTCTTCTCATGAGTCCCTCATCCCCCAGTAGTAAGTATAATACCTGATGGGTAGTTTTGTATCCTTCTTTAGTAGTGCCTGGTGTCTGTTGCTCCCATTCTTGTGCTTGTGTGTGACCAGTGGTTTGTGTCCACTTATGCGTGGGAATGTGTGCTATTCAGTTTCCTGTTTTTGTGATAATTCACTTAGAATGATAGCTTCCAGTTGTATCCACATTACTGCAATGACATGATTTCATTTTTCTTTATGGCTGCATTGTATTCCATGGAGTATATGTATCTCCTTTTTTAAAATCCAGTCCACCATTGATGGATACTTAGGTTTGTTTCATGATTTTGTGATTGTAGATAGTGCTGTGATTCTTTTTTTCCCTAAGGATTGGGGTATTTCATTTAATTATTTGTTTTGTTTTGTTTTATGGTTTGTTTTACATTGCTTTTCCCTCATCTTTCATTTTCTTTATTTTTGCAGTTTGGATGATTTGCTACTCATTTTATTTTTTTCCCTTTGCTAATTTGGAGGAATGATTACACTTTTCTATTCTATTAATGATTTCCTTACTTTTCTCCATATTCATAACCTGTCAGCTGTTTCTCTGCTATCATTTAAAAATACGCTGCCAATTACTTTGTCTATTAAAATGTTATATTTCCCCTCAAGTTGTTCTGTTTTTCTCTACTCCCAACTCATTAAATGAGACCTTTAGGATATTGGCATTTCTAAATTTAAAAATTTAATTTCTATTCACCTCGTTCTGTAGACAGTGTGTCCACCTCACTCCCAATGGCATGAGGCATTTGGAAACATCTTCCTTTCCTCACACTCTTTCCATAGTATTGAGCCTTGGGTTTAGTATTAGTTCAGTATTTTTAAGTTGTAAATTGTTATTAGAATATCTAATGAAATTCTCATAAGCTACTCAGTTTTCGGTGCTTGCTTACATTTAAATAACATTAGCATTTACAATAATATCATTATTTAATATATGCAATATATAATACATTAACATGCATTTAAGCAACACTTTCTCAGAAACTTTGAGAGATAAATCCATTTAGACTGATCCATCTTCTTCACTGTTTCTCCTGCAGTCCCTAAGTGTCTATTTTGAGGTCTCTGTTTTGTATCATACTTTTCAAATAAAGTCCTTTCTAGAATATTTTTTCAGTTGGGGTATCTGATCTGCTTTCTGAATTTTTGCATATCTACAAATGCTTTTCATGCTCTCTGGTGAATAGGTTTTTGGCTGGGCATAGAATTTGGGCTGCGATACTTTTCTCTTGCTCATCTCCATAGTCTGTTCAGAACTCACTTGAAGTCATTTTGTGAGTTCTCATAAGCCATGCTGGTGACGGGAACAATGGACTACCAGAGACAAGACCAACTTTCCTGCCTTCTTTACTACCAGGTTACACACAAGAAGTCTCACTCTCATATGAATCTTTTCCCTTCTAAGTGACATCATACTTTGTTTAAATACTTGATTTCTTTTCTTGGTCTTGTAGCTTAAAAATTATTCCAGAATACAAGGGGGACACCCCCCCAAAACAGAACTATCTTTTGGAGGGCAGGCCCTTTGTAGTAATGGCTTTCCCCACTAGGTAAGTGTTCTAGGAAACCATTGGCATCAGTGTACAAACTGGTATTGTTGGGAGAGGCTGCATTGTGGAAGAAATTTCTTAAATTGTGGCAAACATGTGACTGGTTCCTCCACCATGACAATATACCTGCCCACATTGCATTGAGTGTTACGCAGTTTTTGAACAAAAATGGTATGATCCCCATGCCCCACCCTCCTTGTTCACCCGAGTTCATCCTGAGTGACTTTTTTTTTTGTTTGTTTCCCTAGATGAAAAAAGTCCTCAGATGGAAACGTTTTGATGCTGTGGAAGAGGTGATACCAAAAACAACCGAAGCACTAAAAGGCATAAAAATTGACGAGTTCAAAAACTGTTTTGAGCAGTGGAAAAAGCATCTCAATAGGTATATAGCATCAGAGAATACTTTGAAGGTGGCTGAAGTGTTAACATGTAAGAATAAATACACCGTTTTTCATAAGTAAATTCTGGAATTTTGGGGTCTTCCCCTCATATGCCAAGATGTATCTCTCTACCCACCACCTTTCCTAAAATCATCCAGTCATCCAAATCTGCAGGTTCAAGACTTCTTCCATTCAGATAATCATGTTCCTTTGGGAACATATTTAAACAATTTGCTGTCCTCTGTGTGTTCCTTTTCATTCTACTGGAAACTTTTACAACTTTCAAATTATATCCCCTGACTCTGTCATCCAACCCCTTTACCTTTTCTATATCCTGTCTGTCATAGGCTTATTAATGTTCTTTTCATAAAGAGGTACATGTCCTAATTCCTGGAACCCGTGAATGCATTACCTTGCAGATGCCGTTAAATTGAGATGCATTATCTAGGTGAGCTGAGGTAATCACACGGCTCTTTTTCAGGGCCCTTCCCTTTTTAAGGAAAGCAAGATGTTGGGAAGGACTAAGGATGCAGGCTTTGAAGATGGAGTACAGGACTGTGTGTTGAAGATGCAGGCAGCTTTAGGGAGTTGACCCTGGCATAAAGCACACCCTTTAGAGCCCCCACAGGGAATGCAGCTCTGTGGGCTACTTTTAGACGTCTGACCTCCAGACCTGTCAAGTCATAAATCTGTGTGGTCTTAAGCCACTATGTCTGCAGAATTTTGTTACAGCAGCAATAAAAAAAATTAATACACCATCTTTTTATACCTCCAAACTGTGGTCTGAGATAATTTTTGTACTGATCACCTTTGCCTCTAATTCAAGTATGAAAAATGTTAGCCTCTTCTTCAAGTCTCTACTGAAGTAATCTTTTTTTGACGCCAGAAGCCTTTTCCTGTGTACTCTTGGGTTTCCCAAGTGTGCTCGTGGCTGTGTTAGTCACGTTGCCATATGCCCCCTTCACTGCTGGGTTTCCTGCCCTCTGTATACTCCTTCTGGCTGCCAGGCCTTGTGTGAGGCACTGCCAGTCCCTGTGTGAAATGGTGGTTTCCTATGCCAGCTCCACCGGGCATTTGACAGCTTTTGGGAAGTTCAGCTGCCTTTGTCCTGGTCCAGTTGTGCAGAAAAAAGCATATTTAGGGCAAGGAGGACCCATCCCTTTCAGCTCCTCCTGTCTCTTCAGGGCCAGAGAGCTTCTTCACGTGCTCACTCAGGGTTGCTCGTGAGCTCTCCATCTGACATTTGTAGACACCAAGGGCTTTCCGATGCTGGTCTCCAATGCTGACCCAGCCTCCAGGGATCAATTCCACAGCACTTCTCTCACACCAGACTTGTACTGAGCACAAGGCTTCATTTGGATTCACTTGGATTTGGTGGCCTGGAGGCAGCAGCAGTCCTGTGACTCAGTTATTTTCCTGGAATCCCAGGATCTCGTATTTAAAAAAAATTTTTTTTTTTGGGTTGGAATCTCACTCTGTCGCCCAGATTGGAGTGCAGTGGCTGCTCCCGGCCCACCACAGCCTTGACCTGCTGGGCTCTGGCGATCCTTCCGCCTCAGCCTTCTGAGTAGCCGGAATTACAGGCATGCACTACCACGCCCGGCTGATTTTTGATTTATTGTAGAGATGAGGTCTCGTCTGCCCAGGTGGGTCTCGAACCCGCGGGCTCAGGCAATCCACTCACCTCATCCTCCCAAAGGCTCGGGATTACAGGCTGAGGCACTGAGCCCGGCTCTAAAATATATTTTTTGATAATTATTTTTCTATATGCCCATTTTTAAATTAAATTTAATTTGGGTTTGGCGTGGTGGCTCTCGCCTATAAGCCCAGTGCTTTGAGAGGCTGAGCTGAGAGGGTTGCTTGACACCAGAAGTTTGAGACCAGTCGTGGCAACATAGAGATATCTAATCTCTCCAAAAAAAAAAAAAAAAAAAAAATTAGCTGGGCATGGTGGCACATGCCTGTAGTCCCAGCTACTTTAGAGGCTGGGGTGGGAGTATCACTTGAGCCCAGAATGTTGAGACTATAGCAAGTTATGATTGGACCACTGCACTCCAGCCTGGGGACAGAGTGAGACCTTGTTTCAAAAAAAAAGTAATTTATACCAGCATTAATTATAAGTTTTAATGATGTTATCATCATTCAAAAATTAATTTTCGCATGGAGTGTTCTAAGATTTCCCTTCACTTAGATTCTCAGCATTTTCAGACATTTTGAGATCTAGGGATTTTATTTGGTGACTTTCCACACAGCATGTCTTAAATTATTCTCTTTGAACGTTTGTGAGACTTCTCAGCTGTGACTCCTTTGTTCTGATTTTTTTTGGTCCAGAGGAGAAAAAGGTCTCTAAATTTTCATTTTCTATCCCTTTAAATATAATGCTTTTTTCAGATTGTAAGTTTTCAAAATAATCTTCACCTGTAGCCAATTATTTTTAAAGCCTGATATGTAGTGATGCCTACTTCTAATCTTAGTTTCTTTTTTACTTGTGCTTGGAAATCCTTCTTAATTTACCATGTTACCAGTGATGCTATCATCTATCCATTCTGTGTCCTTTGGAAATTGCTGTCAACCATAGGTGAGACTTTCACGCTTTATTCTCCTCGATTGCCATCTTTTTGAAATTTTTAGTATTTGTATTTATTTCTTCAGTGGTCAGGATAGGGTTGTCACATTCATCTCTGTTTTGCTGATTTAGAACTTTGCCATGAGGTCTGCGTTTTTCTGGTTTCAGGTGAATCGAACATGTTTGCAGAGCCTACTGTGTGTTGCAAACGGGTACACGACAGATATTCTCTTCACAGCGGGGCTTTACCTATTGTGTTCTTCAATTCCTGGGCACCATCCACATTACATTTCCCAGGGTTGTACCATCGGATGTAACATCCAATTAACCCCATTTTACACATGAAGAAACTCACACTCAAAGAAGTTGGGAGATTTCCTCATGATCATATTGTGAATAAATAACCAACCAGTTTTAATCCAAGTGTTTCAGACTCTAACATCCACATCTTTCCACACCACACTCCCTCATACCTCAATTTCCCATAATAACCAGCTCTTGGGTGCTTCTAACAGCAATTTCATTTGGGTCTTTTGTGGATTTCATTTTGTTTTTGTTTTATCCTGAACTGCCCTTGTTTAATAGATATCCTGTCCCCTCTTATCTCCTCAAGAATAGATTTTTATCCCTTTTGTAAAAGCTTCTTGCAGCAAATCTATTTCAGAGTTCTGTTTATCTCTGAGCTCCCACAGTTTTGTTCTACTTTAGTATAGACATTGCACTGTGGTGAAAAAAATAAAGTTTTTCAAAAATCCAGATTATTTTTTCCTGTTTACTCATACTACCTTGAATTTAATGGACGCATCTTTGTGTTTCTGCTGAAAATGGTCTTTGTGTCACCTATTTCATAGTCATAGAGGTTCTTTAAAGATGGGAACCAAGATATAGTTACCTATAATTTTTGCTTGTTTATCTACTTTCAAGAAACCTACATCTGCTTAACATGACAATTTCCCAAGCTTGTGTTAATATCTCAATGTTTTGAGAAGGATGATTTCTCCTTGAGGAAGTCATCTTAAATTTTCCAACTCTATATAAAGTAGGGCTATGTGATAATCCACATTCGACAATTTTCAACAAGTTCCTTCTACCATTATCATTTTTTGAATTCTGCTTTCTGAAAAATACCCTTCAAATAGCAGAAGTCGACTTATTTTGGAAACAAGATTATTCTCAGGAGATTCTAAAGTGACGAAGAATAAAATCGCAGTACCTGCAAAATATCTACTGACCTAACATTTCTTCAAAGTGGGTGTTTATTTTATTATATCTCTTGTTTGTCTGATAACACTCATTTCATTTGTTCCTTTAAACTACTTTGTTTTGAAGTGTTTAACTTGGAGCAAAAAAGAAACGAAATTATTCAGTGACTTGCAAGACCTGTAGCTGATGGCCTGATCTTATGTTACACAGGTGGTTCTTGCTATGGATGTAAACGCCACATATAAAAGTTCACTATAACAAAGTATGTAAGAAAAGGAAACATTTGTGTCTGTTCCCAAAACCAGTTTGGTTTTCAAAATGTCTCTAGTTTCAACTTACTTCTGCTAAACTGTTGTAACTAGAAATAGCTCAGAATCAATCAAAATAACATCCTTGCTATTCTTATGTATAATTTGTTGTATTTACTTCATTGATGAGTAAAGGATTAAATCTTGGAGATGAGTAATTTTCAACAAAGTAATCCAAAGACAATCAAGCCCTTTGTAATTATATTTGTGCTTTCAAACATTTCAAGAATTCATTTAAATACGTTTTTAACTGAGATCTAATTTGGGGGTTGAGACTCCTCACTCCTTTTTTCAAGGGACATACACAAGCAGTGAGCTACAGGCTCATTAAATCTCCCAAGCTATATGAGCTTCTCAGTACATGAGGCTGGTCACCCACAAATGTTCAGGAGTTGGGCAGGCGTGACAGCGATGTTGAGTAGATCTACTGGAAGATGGGATGAGAAGTAAAGGCCAAAGATCAAAAGAGGTGAGAAGAACAGAGGTGAGAAGAACAGAGGGACAGGGAGCGACAGACCTCAGGGTGGGAATTAGTGACTGATAATGTGCCCATTCACAACATCTGTAAGAGGCTGCTCCTGTGTCCGCCTCAGCCCAGCTTGCCTTGTGATCGCCGCACCAGGCCCAAGCAAATGGCTCTCCTAAAAATCGATGTGCATGTCAGAGACACCGAGTATCTCTAGTACTTACAGTGCAGTTTCAATGGGATTAGAATACTATATGAAACTGAGGAATTCTTAAACATGGAATTAATTGGGAAGGAGATTTCTTGCAGAAATTTGAGTTTATTGCTTATAAGGAGCTATAAACCACCTTCCGCACAGCAGTGAGTTTTCTTTTGCTAAATTACAGTATGTGTAGCTTCATAAATCATGCCTTTTCTTACACACTATTGGCTCTTGTCCATCACTTTTGGGGGATAAGTAGAAAAAGAGGAATTAAAAGTGTGTGGACAGGAAATGGAATTACGCAAATGATAGAGAAGAAAAAACAATCCTGTAACAAAGTCTTGGCAAGATGGAGAAAGCAGAATGCCTTGGAACTGAGTTGAGCCTTAACAGGACAGCTGGGAGTTTTGCATGGATCCAGCCAAGTTCCATGTTTGTGTAGTTTAGAGACGACCCCTGAGAAATAACGCAAAACATTCCAGACGTCTAAAATGTCACCCCAATAACCTCATCGATTGTTCCTTCCCCAGTGGTACCTATGTTTGATGCCTGGGACAAGCCCTCCCCACCACTGTAGACATCAGTAAATTAATAAAAATGAGTTCAGGTAGCAGAATTCCCATAGGCCCTTTCAGCACATGACCACTTTAGATTTGGGGGTTATATTCTTCCTATTGTCTGAGCTCATTAGGATTTGGTCTGCTGTTTTCAGTTTTGGCAACATCCTTATTCCTTGACACCAGAGCTTCAGCCAGAAATCTTCCTTCTTTCTGGTCTTTATCTTGAATGTTAAGTTTGGGTCCAGGAGAAGTGAGTTCACAACTGAGACATCAAATCAGAAAAGAATTGCAAGTGTGTCTGTAGAGCCAGACACAGAAAAAATATCTCTCAGAATACACTTGATCTTAAATTTGAAGTCTCACCTATTTTCAATCCAAAAGTTTTTAAAAAAGGAACAAGTTTGGGAGCCATGGGAATTTGTATGGTTCTGTCTGTCTCCTGGATGGCCAGAGCCCCATGGAAAGCTCTCAGGACCATGGGGTGACAGTCTTGGAGAAGAGCACTGTTCTTCTCCTTCCAAGCCTCCGTCCTGGGCTCTGGTCTACAGCAAGCTAGAAACAAGACCTTGGCTTCCTTTGAGAGTCCTCCAGCCTCCCATTGGGCCACTTCCCTTAGCTGGGTTTTTTCAGGGGAATTTCTTCAAGCCTCTTATCTGAAATTGATGGCAGAGGGTCTCAAGTTTTCTGGAGAGCAAAAGACGGGCACAGCAGAATGACAAGCCCTCATGATTTTGCTCCAACCTGTCTCTCTCACCTCCTTCCTTATCCTGCACAAGCCACACAGCTTTTCTTTCCTCAAAAATGCCATGTTTCCTTGTGGTCCTTGGACTTGTTGCCCTTTGCCTAGAATACTCTGTCTCCAGCTCTTCACGTGACTGACTTATCTCCTGTTGGATTTGAGGGCTACCTCTCCAAAGAGGCCTTTCTTGGCCACCCTACCGAGAACGGCATTCCCTCATCCAGAGGTTATTTTCTGTAACAAATGGGGCTAGGACCATCCTTTCTGTCCCACCTTGGACAGGGCTAGGTAATATATGTTGAAGAACCCAGATAATCATGACAGCAGGGAGATAGACTCAAGGACGAATGTCCACAGGACCTTCAGTGCAGACAGGTTCCAACTCTGATGCTTGGCTCCACACTGCTTCCTCACACATAAACACAAACATACATCCATCTACCTGTATCCTGCAGGATCCCAATGAGGATGCTTTCACAAAGGGACCATCCCAAGGAGGAGGGTGTGTGGAAGAGATATGGCAGGCGTGGGCCAGGGTCTTGGGGAGTGATACCCGCATGAGGCCTTGCCACCCCAGGCACGAAGGCACGAAGAAAAAAGTGGTCAGACTGGGTACAGTGGCTCACGCCTATAATCCCAGAACTTTGGGAGGCCAAGACAGGAGGATAGCTTGAGTCCAGGAGTTCAAAACCAGCCTGGGCAAACTAGTGAGACCTAATTTCTCCAAAAAGTTAAAAAATCATTCAGGCATGATGACTGAAGCCTGTGATCCCAGCTCTTCAGGAGGCTGAGGTGGGAGGATGATCTAAGCCCAGAAGTTCAATGCTGAGCCATGATCATACCATTGCACTCCAGCCTGGGTGACAGAGTGAGACCTCAACTCAAAAAATAAAGAAGGAAGGAAGGAAAGGAAAGGAAAAGAGAGAAAGAGAGAGAAATGGGCATTGGCATTTGACAGTGCCTTTGGCCTTCAGTAGAGAAAAGCAGGCTCTGTGGCATGGTAGGGAAGAAGGAAGCGGGGTCACCTTGCCCTTCCTCTTTTCCTGCCTCCTGGACCTCAGCGTGGCAAGAGTCCCTATTGGGGCATGAGCAGGGTGAGGTGATCTGGAGGAGCTCAGGAAGGGTCCGACATAGCAGCCCTCCTCAAGCTGCTGTGGAAGCCAGGAACTCATATATACATATATATATACATATACATATACATATATTTATGCATATGCATATACATATACATATAAAGCTTTGACCAGATAATAAATATATAAATAAATACAAAATATCTATAACAAAAAGCTAGAGCTGGATAGCTGTTCCTCTACAAACTAGTTGTGTAATTGAATGTATCAATTGCTTCATAGGTAACATGGGATCAGAGAGATTTGTTGTGAGGATTAAGCAACTTGAGTACATTGATATGTATCGATGCTCAGAAGAGCTCTGACAAATAATAAGTCTTTAATAAGTGTTTGGTCTTTTTTGTTGTTATTGTTGTTTTGAGACAGCATCTCACTCTGTCGCGGAAGCTGGAGTGCAGATGTGTTAATCACAGTTTACTGAAGACTCAGACTTTTGGGCTCAAGTGATTCTCTTGCCTCAGCCTCCCGAGTATCTGAGATTACAGGCTCATGCCACCATGCCCAGTGGATTTTATCATAGGTCTCTTGACTTCAATGTCTTGATATGATCTAGTCTCTAAGCTCTCAGAAGTAGCATTAAGATAGATAATAAAATGTTTGCTGGGTTACTGGCTTAGTTACAGGACCTTAAACTGAACAAGTCCTTGAATTTGGTGTTTTGGTTTGGGATTTCCTTTTTTTTTAACGCCCCTGTTGTATGCTGTATAATGTTATGTTGGATCCGAAGGGTGATTGATTCTTGAAGTGATTTTTACAAACCTCTTATAAAACACATGGCCCAGAATGACCTTTACTGACCTATAATTAATGGACTGGGTTCCACGCTTTCAAGATTGAAGCCTATTTCCTGCTGTGGCTTCCTAATAAACTGTAGATCTTGCTTGAGGCTTGACACAGTGGACATTTGCCAAAGGACAAGTCCCAGGAAGCCCAGTGCCTTGCAGAGGGAATGGTTGGGCTTTTCCAGGGGCCTGATGAGGGCAGGGGTGTCATCTGTTAGTTAGTAGTCCCATAGAGTCCATGTCCATTGTCTCTTTCTCCATCAGCAGCTGGAGAGTGGCAGGGCCTTCCAGTGTCCTTTAGCACTTTCTTCGTGTTCTTCATGAGAGATGAAAGCTATCTTCTCTCTGCCTCTTCTCCAGGCATTTGCTAATGCTCACACACCAGGTCTAGCACTGAGTCTACCATCTTTCTAGCAGTCTAGGGCACGCTGTAGAATGTCATGTCAGAGCTCAATGATGTACACATACTGGAGTTTATCCTTTTTAATTTTTCCCAATTATAAAATAAAAGCTACTTGCCTATTTGAGGGATGACCCCCAAATCCAGAATTTATTTATAAAAAATTGTGTATTTATTCTTTTATGTTTAAACTTGACTCACTTTCAAAGTACTCTCCTTATGATGCAATACACCTATTGAGATGCTTTTTCCACTGCTCAAAACAGTTTCTGAACTCATCGATTTTGAGACCTTTTAGTGCTTCTGCTGTTTTTTGTTTCACCTATTCCACATCGGCAAAACATTTTCCTTTGAGGACTTTTTCCATTCAGGGGAACAAAAAAAGTTGCTCAGGGCAAGAATAGGGAGGGTGGGGCACGGGGGTCATGTTGTTTTTGGTCAAAAACTGCTGAATAGGTAGCATAGTATGGGTAGGTGCACTTGTAAACCACTCATCATGAAATGGACCAAAAAAAAAAAATCGCTGAAGTTGAACACGGCCTCTTATAACAACACTGATTGGTACACTGATGCCAGTGGGCTCCTGGAACACTTATTGGGGAAAGCCTGTACTACAAAATTATCCGAAAGATAATTTTGGGATTTTGGGTCCCCCTTTGTATTTTTTTTTTTTACAAACCACAATAGATTCTAATATGTGTGTATACATCTACGCTGCATCATCCAGCCAAAACTGCCTTTTACCTTAACATCTCATTAAAAGAATAGAAGATTAACATCCAAGAATGGATGACAAATTAGACATCAATTGTACAGAACTATTACTAATATATTTAAAGGATTCTCTTGATTCACTTCCCACATCAGTCCTGTGAACTCTAAAACCCTAAACTCCTCCATCTTCTGACACAGGGATTTTCAGAAATCTATTCTGGGACTAGAATTAGCATCCTTTCACTGGACACACACGGGAAGCCAGCCTTCGTAACTGACAGTTCTAGGTAAAAGTGTCTGTGAAGGTAATTACCAGAGAAGTCAAGAACCATGTGCTCGTTGGATGAAGGAACCTTATGAGATGAAAGTCGCAGGAAGATGAAAGGAAGTGGATCCAGCAATTCCTGAAGTCAGAGGAGGAGAAGAACTAAAATATGATCCACAAATAGAAATAGTTATCGATATCTGAAACCCCTTGAATTCCAAAAGTAGAATCAAATGTTAATCTAGCCAAAGTATTAAAACATAATTTAAAGTAAAGAGAATGGGAACTCTTAGGAAACTAAAAAATGTCAAATACAAAGGAAACTTTGGTATAAATGTGCTTAGTATTTATTATCTCTTCAGAATTGACAATGTGCATGATATTTTTTTAACGACACATGAATACATTTCCTGCCCCAAATACAAAGACGATAGCTCAATAACTACAAAAGTACATATTACTATACTTGCAATTTGTATATAATACATATTTTTAAATGTCAGCCTACAATTTGACTCAATTTTCTTCCTAAAATTCACAATTATGCAAACAGTAAGTACATTTAATTCTATATAATTACAGGGCAAAAAATACTTTTAAAAATATAAAATTCATTTTGTTATGACACATTCATTTTTATTATTTATTTTTATCAGGACACATTTATTACTTTGAATGCAAAATGTAAGACCACAGTTTCTTAATGAAAATATCAGGTTCCAATTTTTAAAAGTTGTTCTGTTGTCTGGAAGTAGGTTTAACTTCCCCATTTAATGAGATGTTTGACACCCAAGACTTAATATTCTTCTTAAAGCTTCAAGAAGCTACTCCCTTAAAAAAAAAAAAAAGCTAGTCTTCTACAAAACAAAACAAAGCATTATTTTGATAGATTCTGAGCAAATAACAAGAGATTAAAAGCTAAACATTTTCTATTCCCAGGTTTGTCAAGCAGTTGCTCTCTGATATTGACAATAGTTTGGAGAAAACTACAGTTTTCTTTATACCTCTTTTCATCTTAGGGATCCTATATGCTTTTCTGAGTTGTTAGAACTTCTTTTTGGATTGGGCTAATTTTCTATTGTGCTATTAGCACACATACAAACATCCACTCTTTCCTCTGGAATAATTACAGAGTCATTTGCTAACTGGTAGTTTCAGCTGGGCTTTGGAGTAGTGACTTAGGACACATCTTATTGTTATCTAATTACTCGACTGCAAATTAAAGTGTGGATTTAGGTTGTCTTGCTTGGACTCCCTACGCTTTGCCTATAAAGTGCAAATTCATTAATTTTCCTCTTTGAATGTAGGGTCTGGTCGTTTCTAGCAGGGGTGATTATTTTTATGCGTTCAGTTTGCTGGAAAAATGCAAGCTTGGGCCCATTTAATGCATCTTATTATTCTAATTGCTGAGCTGGGGTGCATCCAAAGTGGTGAGCCTCTATAAAATTAGTCAGAAATAGTCTAAACCCAGAGTGTACTACCCAAGAAGGGGAAATTCATGTTGACATTACATCACCTTTGGAGGACTTAAGGGTTTGAAGAGTTGAGGTTGCCAGTGTCTTCCTTGCGTTATGACTTCCTAATGCCCGCCACCTAAAGGAAAAGATAAAAAGGAGAAAAAAAATGCACTGCTTCCTACTTGGGATGAAGAGTTAGTACCAAGAAGCAGGAATGAGTGGCTTTGGGTTAAGAACCTCCCCCTGCTCTGGGCGACATATTCCAAAGAGTGTCTGCTTCTTGAGTTCAATGGTGTTTAGAGAAAAAGAAATTTCACATAAGTTAATGACCCTGAAATTTGGGTGATCTGCTTGATTCTCTAAGCCTCAGTTTCCCAATGTGAAAAATGGAGAATGTCATCTCATCTGTGCATTGTTCTGGGAGCCAGAGGAGACAGCTTCAGGGACTGAGCCTGGGCCTTACACAGTGTATACCCGAAAAGGGTAGTGTTTTCAGGATTCTTTGTATTTCAGTGTGCACTGTGAACTTTCAATAGGGTGAGTTATAATTTGCAGCATTTCTCTACTGCATTTGACAACAGCATTTCTTATTTTGCATCATGTGTCTGTGGGATTGTCATTTTACTGTTCTCAAGGAACAGTATCCTGTACACAACATTAAAAATATGTATTACAATAATATAAAGTAATTTTTGATAAATAAACTTTAAAACAAATAGTAAAATATTTGACAATAATGTCAACTTCCCTTAAGTCTCTTCCCAGTTGTTTTAAATACTTAAAGTACAACCACTTAAGTATCATTTTGACATTTCTTTACCAAGTCCTCATGGTGCAGGTGAACCCTAGAACTGGGGTTCAGCCCAAGAGGCCAAGTGGGTCCTTGGCTTCATACAGGAAAGAATTTAAGTGCCAACTGTATGTGGAAGACAGAAAGTAAGCTTATTAAAAAATCAGAGAAACAGAAAGATGGTCAGGCCATGTGTAGACAGTTCACATGCACCGCTGGGGTTTCAGTTGGGAAATGAAAGCGAGCTTACTAAAATGACGGAGAAGAGGCTACTCCAAGAGCGGCCTGGGCTGATCTATAGGAAGAACAGCAGCTATACCTTGCTGGAGTTTTATTTTTATAGCTATCTTGAGTATATGCTAAACAAGAGGTGGATTATTCATGGATTTTCTGGGAAAGGGGTGGGGTTCTAGGAAAGTTCCCAGAATCCAATGTTCCTCTTAAAGTAACTTCTATGAGTTGCCATGGTAATAGTCAACTGTCATGGCACTGGTGGGAGCGTCTTCTAGCAAGCTAGTGAATTATAAATATCATATAATGAACAAAAAGGAAAGCAGAGGTCACTTTTGCCGCCGTCTTGATCTCAGTTGGCCTCTGCTGGCTTTGATCCATCTGCTCACCTTGTCGTGTCTTGTCAGTGAGGCTAGGCCTTGTGACCCTCGTTTTGGAAACTCATTCTGCCAGATCCCTGTCTCTATCAGACAGTTTTTTTCTTTCTCTGATTCCTTTGTGCTTCTCATAGCCCTAATTTCTGTCACACATTGGCATTCATTCTTGGCCACTCTCAGTGTTAACTGAGAGCTTCCTCTTTAAAAGGTCTGCAAATTTAGACTTGTTGATACTATTCTCAAGGTTATACAAATAGTTGTGACTTCATGTGTGTTTACTAAAGACATGGATTTATCGCGTGTAGAACTTTTAAATATATTTGTTTGCTATCTTCTGACTTTATAATGTACTAGGAGGTGGGGACAGGTGGGAAGTGCTCAGCTCTGCCTCTGAGTGGCTCTGTCTATGCCTCCCACTGATTGTGTAGATGCCACAAGTGTGCTGCGCCCTGATTTCAACATGCTGTCTCTAAGCCTCCCCTTCCTGCTTTGGGCCAGAGGGGACTCCATCACCTCTTGGGGACTGGGGCTCACTTCTTGTTCACTTTCCCTCAGGATCAAGCCAGTGGCCAAATGCTGTCCAAGTCGGTCCTCATTCTGTCCTCCCATTTGCAGGGCTACAGTCACCAGCTAATTCACCAAATTTCCACCCTCACCTGGCAATAACCTACCTGCTCCTCTAAACTCTAATCTCTTCTTGTACTTACCCTCTGTGGGCTGCCAGATTCCAGTCTGAAAACATGGCCCTCACCTTGTAAGCTGCTCTGCTTAAAAACACTGTGGCCTCCTCACTCCAAAACAGATCCTTATGAAGTTAGCCTAAGTTCCCGTTTCTTCATCAGAAAGACCATTGTCTCATGTCTCCACAGACTGAAAGCAATCTTCTCTCAGCATCCCATTCGAAGCCATTTCCTCCATGAAAACCACCTTGGCTTCTTTTCTTCTGCCACAAGCACTTTATCTTTACTTGGAAATACACATGCATGCACACACACACACATTATATATATTTACCTGGCACACACACATATTCTCATTCTCTCACTCTCTACTACCTTTATATATTTACCTGATGTGTGCATATACTAGGTTAAAAAAATATATATTTACATATATAAATGTATGCCATGTACATACAAGGGGGACCCCCAAAAAAGGAATTATTTTTTGGAGGGTGGGCTCCTTGTAGTACAGGCTTCCCATGTTAGGTAAGTGTTCTAGGAATCCATCAGCATCTGTGTACCAGTTAAGGTTGTCATGAGAGGCTGCATTCAACTTCGTTGAATTTTTTTGGAAATTCTTTCAACGAGTTTGCCCATTTCATCATGGGTGATAAATGAGCACACCTGTCCACATTGTGTTGCGTGTTTAGCAGTTTGACAAAAACTGGCACTACTCCTGTGCCCCACATTCCCTACTCACCCAACTTGTCCCAGAGATATTTTGCTTTGTTTCCTCAGATGGAAAAAGTCCTCAAAGGGAAATATTTTGCCGGTGAGCAACAGGTGAAACAGAAAACAGCAGAAACACTAAAAGGTATCAAAATTGACGAGCTCAAAAACCGAGCAGTGGAAAAGCATCTTGACAAGTGTATTGCATCAAATGGGGAATACATTGAAGCTAACTGAATTTCAACATGTAAGAATAAATACACATTTTTTATAAATAAATTCTGGGGGTTTTTGGTCCCCTTTATACACACACACACATACATATATACACATATATATAAATCTTCTCAACTATAAGCATCTTAAGGGCAAGTGCTTATCTAAATTATTTTGTCCCCCCCCCCATAGTGTGTAATATAGAATTAGTCACAAATAATTGTGTAAAAGAGGAAGGTAGAGTGAAGGGAGAAGTGCACCAGAGTGCTGTATGACCTGATTAAAGGAGGTATGATTAACATAAGAATGACTTTAACTTCTTTTTTTAATATGTACTTTTTTATTTTAAACATGTGGGGGTACAATTCAGGATTAGGTATACAGGTGGTCATCGTACACCTGTATGATGTGCTTCTTTGGTGTGCTTCTTTGTAAATTTCTCTTATAGACTTTTTTATATATCCATCGTAAGCTTCTTTATAAAGCTCTTTTCAATGATGCCTCATTCTCTGGAAGCCCTAAATCTGGTTGTAGGCATCTTGAACAAGCAAATTAAATCTCCATATGTCAATGTTTGAATCAATATTTCTGTTTTGGACAAAGATTCTGAAACAGGGTGAGTCAGCTCTATGCCTTCCACTTGCAGACACTGCAAGTGTGCTGTGCCCTGAGCTGACCTCATCATGCTGCTTCTAAGTCTCCTTCCCTCCTTAGGGCCAGTGGGTTGAGCTGGGTTGTCAGCTCTTTTTGCTGACAAGTATTTTATACCCAGAAACCGACTTATTTCACAGAGGGGCTATGAGGCCCAGAGACCTAATCAATCCAAGACCACATAGCTTTTTCATTATTACTAGATGCAGCATGGTGTCCAGGGCTAAGTATTCATATTTCAGTGTTCCTTCTCAATGGATGAAATGGCAGAAGCCACCAGCTTTGGATTTGCCCAGGCCTTTGTCTGGAACTCCAGTTCTGGTACTAGGGTATCTACACTGAACATGTGTACATACTAGGTGACGACAAAGACTGAACATGGACTGGAACCTTGTGCTGTTTCTTTAATAGTAAGGTTCTGGTCCCTTGACTGAGTAAAATCATATTTTTTTCTTTTAGATTAAAATGAGTGTATATTCCATGGGGTGGAAGCTAGCTAAAAAGCCATAAAGACAGAAGAACAGGAGAAATGATACTGTGTCCCAATCAGAACACCAAAGAGAAAATTAGAGAGACTAATAGGGCTTTATTTTAGCTATGTGGAGAAAGCAGATCTGGCTGCATGCATGGTGGCTAGCCAGTCCTGCTTCAGTTATGAATTTTGAATCACCTTCTGTGCCCATCCAACCTCTGATTTATGAACTACATGGTACTAAAATAAATTTGCCTGTATCAAGCATGACTTAATGAGATTTCTTTATAGAAAGGGATATTATTGGCCTCCCTCCTCCAAGAGTTTAAAGAATATCTTAAATTTATATGATCAGTAGCCATCTTCCATTTTCAGTTTACTAAAAAAAGGGCCTGGTTTCTTTTTTATTTTTCTTCATGAGCACCTATTATGTGTCAGCTACTCTTTATTTATTTATGAAAGCAGGATTTATTGAGAAGACAGAAAAGCTCTCACGGTGGGAGAGGACCCAAGGGAGTTGCTCTGTCAGTTACTCTTTAAAGAAGCACGCATCATCTTTTCCTCAAAACTGATGGAAAAACTGTGTTCAAGCTGATGTCTGACATCTACTGATGAACAACTCTGTCACATCACTTCAAAGCTGGTTTACCTTCCTGCGTCTCCACAGTGACATACGTAAGCTGTATCTGTCTTCTTTTTTCCATCCCAGACTCTGTTCATGGTCATGTGTTTTCTCGGTATCCTTTGCTGCTTCTTGTTCCAGACCCTTCTTTCTTAAGATGAAGAATCTGAATCACCCTGTCAGCAGGGTGTCAGAGGCAGACTATTGAAAGTATGAGCCTTTTTAATTTAAAAGTTGGCTAGGTTACCCTATAGCAAAGAGGTGTGCTTTTTGTTTGTTTTGTATTTTTCTTTTCATAGATTCACATAAAGGAAGTGGGCCAGGTGGTTCCTGGAAAGAAAAGCAGTCATAAGCCCTGGGCACAGATGACAATAGAACCGCACCTTGAGGGACAGTCCTGGCCCTGGCAGGGGTGAGTGTTCCTGTCTGGGTTGCTGAAGGCCTCCCCATGCAGGGCAAGTCCGCAGCCACGCGTGTCTGCAGACAGGGCTCTAGCCCTGCTAGCACCAGAACCTGGGTCGTTCCTTCCAGTTTCTGCCCCACTTTTGGTCTCCGGAAGCTTGTGCTTCTGTCCTCCCTCAGCAAGAACAATCAAGCCCCTTCAGTCTAAAGGTGCCTCATGTGCCAAGATGGAGGAGAGCTCTCTGTCGGTCCCTGTGGGCATTACCCTAGGCCGGGGGCTGGAGTCTGGGTGTGGGATGTGTGTAGAAGGATGGGAAGAAGGCACAGAGGAGGGGGACAGTGGTGATGGGCGGGGATGGGCTTTAGGAGGCAGACATGGAAGACAAAAGCTACGGCATTAGCTAGCACGCTGCTAGTTGCTACGACAGATCAACCCACATGTATCGGTTGCTTAATTCTAAGGAAATTCACTGTTTGCTCACACAAAGTCCAAAACAAAGTGTTTCTGGTCAGGGAGTAGCTATTTCCCCAAGTTATGATTCGGGAACCTGGCCTCTTGCACTGTGTGGTGTCCACATCTTTTACTCTCACGTGGCTTCTAAGATCCTGTACATCATGCCATTGGAGGGGGAAGAACCTGGAGGGCCAAGGGCGAGGGCTCTTATGATCCAGGCCCAGAGTGTCATCCATCTTTTTTTTTTCACATTATATTGGCTAGAACCTAGCTACCTGGCACGCCTCGCAGGCTAGCTGAATGCTCAAGAACAAGAATCTTTTTGGCAGGGTGAGCAGCTAGTCCATTTAATTTTGTACGGGGAACCCTAAAATAGCCCAGAAGTATAGATTATAGGTTGGAGTTGTCAGATTCCTGAAATTAAAGGCATTCTTGAAAACTGAATAAAATCTGGAGAACCTTTGGATTGTGTACGTTGACATCTCTGTCTTTTGATCATCTTGATGGTTAATGCCAAGATATTTTGGCTTCCACTTCTGGTCATCAAAATGTGGCAAGGACCTGAACCTATCATTTTGAGACCTGCCTGTGTTCTTTGCTAGGAAGGCCAAGCACTCTGTCTAATTATGAGTAACAACAGCTCTTTACATATTTCCCTTTCAAGACAAACCACATCTCTTTATGAGATTTTGACCCACGTCCCCTTGCCTCCAGGAAGAGACATATGTATTACCAATAGGCCAATGAATGTTTATGTCTTGAAGTCATTTTAAAGATAAGGTGGTGAAAAGTTCTGATGTCCGGGAAAACTTAATTCCAGATTTACAGCCGTGCCCCAGTGTGTGCCAGAAACAGTGTTAGTAGAGACATATTTTTCTGTCAGTCAGCACATTTGCTTGGCAGGATTCAGGAGTCAATTTGTAACCAGACATTTTCACTGAGTTTAGAATTGGGGGTTGAAATGTCTTTTTTTTCAGCACTTGAAAAATATTGTGGCACTTCTTAGAGGTCTTCATGGTTTCTGAGGAGAAATCTTCTGTTATTCATTCGAATGGTTTTTTTCTCCTATAAGTTAACATTGTTCTTTGGCTGCTTTCAAGAGTTTTTTTCTGTCTTTGGTTTTCATAAGTTTGATTTGGATGTGCATTGGTGTGGATTTCTTTGGGCCTATTCTATTTAGGCTTCTTGCGTCTGTAGGTTACTATTCCTTATCCACTTTAAGGGGTTTTAACCATTATTTCTTTGAGTTTTTCAGCTCTCTCTTTCTCTATTCCTTCTAGACTTGGATGACATGAATGTTCCATCTTTCATCTTAAAGTCTTTTATTTATGCAATGGTCCTACCGACCCCTGAGGATAGGTTTATTTATTTTTTCCAGTCTGTCTTCTCTCTGTTGCTTAGATTAGGTAATTTCTATGTTCTAGCTCCTAGTTTATGGATTCTCTCCTCTGTCCCCTTCATTCTGTCGATGAGCCTGTCCTCTGAAACTTTTGTCTTGATTATTGTGTTTTCCAGGTCTAAAACTTTTATTTGGTTTCTTGTTATGTGTTCTATTTCTTTGCTAAGACTTTCTATTTTTTCATTGTTTTGAGTATACTCATAACTGCTTGCTCAGGTATTTTTTTTATCATGACTGTTTAAAAGCGGTTTGTCAGATAATTCTAACATCTGTCATCTCATTGTTACCAGTCATTGATTATCTTCTTTCAATTTGAGGTCTTCCTATTTGTGGTTATAAGTGATTTTTTTTATTGAAGCCTGGACATTTTCCTATTAAGTTTGAGATTCTCAATCTGAGCTGGCTGTTTTTTTTTTTTGAGATTGCTCTGGCAGGGGAAGGGTGGGGGGATGTCACCAAATAGAAGTACAAGTCCAGGTGTCCTACTCGGTCTCCATTGACAACTGAAGTGAGAGCTTCTTGTTAATTAGTGTTGGACAAGGCTGAGCATTCCAGCTCCCCATGTGGTGCCCTCAGACACCATGTTAACACTGGCTGCACTGTCACTGGGACTCCTCTGACATCTCCCAGCAAGGAGGGCAGGCCCCCTGTTACCTTGGGTGGGAGTGAGGTTCAGGCTGCTATGAAATGTTCACTGGTACCATGAAATAGGGATCATGACCAGGTGATGGCGATAAAAGTCTTAGCTCCCTACTTGGCCTTCTCTGACAAAACCTCAGTGAGACGCTGAGATTCCTCTTGCAGTCTTTGAGAACTGAAATTCAGGTCCCCATTTAGTTCTTGCTTGATGTGTAGAGGTAGGGCTATATTTTTCTCTGTGGTGTGTATCTTGGAATAGAACAGCTATTGTCTAAACACTTTCTGTCCTCCCAGACTACCCCTTTGCTGGTCCTTGACTAAAGCGAGTGGACTTTTGTTGCTGCTGTCGTGGTCTGCACCTTTTGGCAATTTTAAGTTGCCAGTTTCTTCAGCAGCAAGTCTAGAATATATGTGACTAAAATAAAGTTTGAGGAACTCACCACCATGCTGTTTGTAAAACCAAGGCCTCTAACCCATCTGCCTTCTTCTCTCTACCTTTCACCATATTTTAAATATATATGTATAATATGCATATAATATACACAAGTTGTATGTTATGTATATATTATATATTATAATATATGTGTGTATGTATATATAGTACAGTGAGTTTATTTGTATTTAGTGGAAGAATAGGAAAGCATTTGTTTACTCCATCTTCCCAGATATGGAAGTCCAAACAGGATCAGATTTGTGTTAAAAAGTCCACTTTGGTTTATCTCATGGAGAGTTGGCCACGGAGTGGGTGAGGTTGGGGGGCAGTGGGAGCAGGGGGACTAGGGAGGAGGCAATTACAGATTAAAGATGACAGTAGATCCTGACAGGGTGCCAACAAGGAAAAGCTGGTACACACACACACACACACACACACACACACACACACGTGCACATACACACATGTGCATATACATACATACACGTACACACACATATACACACACTCACCAAGAACCTGTATGCCCAAGCTCCTACATGTCCTGGGGCCTGATTCTTTTACTTTTTTTCTTTGCTTACATTAAATACTCCAGAATATGTCTAATAAATTCCATTTTGACACATGGTACCTTGAGATTTTCTTTCCTCCCCTTTCTTTACACTCTGTAGTGGAGTCTTTGGTATGATAGCAAATAAAGATGAAAACTTTGCTTACAAAATGATGCAATGGTTATGTATTGAGAAGTAGGTCAAGATGAGCAAGAGAAAAGTTGTCTTGTCTTGAAGATGTGCCTTCTCAAAACCTGGAAAGACTCAAGGTACCCCTTTGATTGACAGGAGGGACAGGTACAAGGTTGCATCAACTCCTTTTCCAGTTTGGGTCTGGAACAGGGTGAAGACTTGGAGGATCTCTGTCAGGACTCAGAGAGAGGTTGTAGGGATGGGGAAGAAGACATAGGGGCAGAAAAGATGGGACTAAGAGAAAAATTGAGAGAAAGACAAGTGACACACACTCATTTGAGGTAAGCGCTGGATGAATGTCTGGAAATATAATAATATAAAAGGTTTGACAGCATTTTCTGAATTCCATGTGCTGTGTTATCTTCAATAGTAAAAGCGTCTCTTCTCACTCTCTTGATGTTGTGAGCAAGTTGAAGAGATGCAATCTGAATTAAAGTGGTCTTCTATAATTTTCAATCAAAGAGTTTTAAACTATAATAGTGCTTTGAGGTAAGACCAAGAAGTGTGATACAAATAAGGAAATAGAATATAGATATACAGATTCTGAACCTCCTTAAAGATACAATAACTGAGTCATAAATTTGGATTTAAACTTTCTGGCAACAGAAGTGAAAGGGTAAACATAATCTGTTATAAAGGCCTTACTTTCCATTAGGAGATAATATACTTGGCCCTCAAGAGAAACAAAGGCTTCTATAGAATTTAACTTTGAGGGACATTTCTTACATTTGTTCATAGAAAGCAGGCTAATTCATTGGAAGTCAATTTGCCAAATGGCCAGTATATTCTTGAATATAGTCCTGAATGTGGTTTTGACAATGAGACATTCTTATGAATGAATAAATATTATATTCATAGGTATTCTGCACATCCAATAATGTATGTATATATGTATGTATGTATGTACGTATTTATTTATTTATAGGCAAGGTCTCACTCTGTCACCTAGATTGGGGTGCAGTGGCTCTGTCATGGCTTACTGCAGCCTCAAGTGATTCACCTGCCTTAGCCTCCTGAGTATCTGGGACTACAGATGAGTGCCACTATGCCAAGTTAATTTATTTTATTTTGTTTTTTGTAGAGATAGGGTCTTTCTGTGTTGCCTAGTCTGGTCTCAAACTCCTAGACTCAAGTGATCCCCCCACCTCGGCTTCCTAAAGTGCTGTGATTACAGACACACCTGGCCTCCAAGAATATATTTTTTAAAACAATTTTTTTTTGAGTTGAAGTCTCACTTCATCACCCAGGCTGGCATGCAATGGCACACTCCTGGCTACCCCAGCATCAACCTGCTGAGCTCAGGTGATCCTTCCACCTCAGCCTTCCAAGTAGCTGGAACTACAGACATGTGCTACCATGCCCGGCTAATTTTTTGAGTTTTTGTAGAGATGAGGTCTCGTCAAGTTGCCCAGGCTAGTCTCAAACCCGTGTACTAAGGCAATTCTCTCACCTCAGCCTTCCAAAGTGCTGGAATTACAGGCATGAGCCACTGTGCCTGACCTAAAACAATTTTCTTAATTAATGCATAAAAATTGTATAACTTATGTCATACAACAAGACATTTTGAGATATATATATATATATATATATATATATATATATATATATATATATACACATTATGAAATGTCTAAGTAAAGTTAATTAAACATACACATTACCTCACATACTTATCATTTTTTTATGATGGGAACACTTAAAATCTACTCTCAGCAATTTTCAAGTATATAACATGTTAGTTAACTATAGTCACCACGTTGTAAAATACATCTCTTTGAACTTCTTTCTCCTATCCAACTGAAACTTTGTATGTTACCAACATCTCCCCGGTTCCTCCTCCCCATTCCAACCCCTGTAGCTACCATTCTACTCTTTTCTTCTATTTTAGATCTATATATAAGTGAAATCATGTGGTACTTGTCTTTCTGTGCCTTGACTAATTTCATTTAGCATAATGACCTCCAGTTTCATCCATGTTGTCACAAATGACAGGATTTTGTTCTTATGACTGAATATTATTCCTTTGTGTACCTATACCACATTATTTTTATCCATTCATCCATTGTTGGACATTGAGGTTGACTCCGTGTCTTGGTTATTATGAAAAATGCTGCAATGAGCATGAAACTGTAGATGTCTCTTTGACATTCTTATTTCATTTCCTTTAGCTATATACCCAATAGTAGGAGTGCTAGATCATATGATGGTTCTATTTTTACTTTTTTGGGAAATCTGTATACTGTTTTTCATAACGGCTGTACTAATTTACATTCTTACTAATAATATACAAGGTTCACTTTTCTCCACATCTCCACCAACACTTATCCTTCATCTTTTTGATAATAGCCATTTTAACAGGTGTGAAGTTATTGCATTATGGCTTTGATTTGCATTTCCCTTGTGGTTAGTGATGTTGAGCGTTTTTTTCATATACCTATTAGCCACTCGTATGTCTTCTTTGGGGAAATGTCTATTCATGTCCTTTGCCCCCTTTTAAATAATGTTGTTTTCTTGCTATTGAAATGTTTGAGTTTCTCATATATTTTGGATATTAACTTTAAAAAGGTGAAAAGTCAAAGTGGAGTAATTTTAGTCACAGTGTCAGCAATTCTAACATTGCTTAGATTTTAATGCTTTCTCAGAAATACACCTTATAATCATTAACAAGAAATGAAAACTGATATCTAAGGGTGTTGTTTCTAGACAATCACTTCTAACTCTCAAGTAAGTTCCTCCTTACTAATCTATTCTGAGTGTTTGCCTTCCAGCCATGAAAACCAGAGCTAACCCAAACTGTGATAATCAGTCTTCCCATCACCAAACACCAGATCACCTGGAGTCATGAGACCTATGTCAACTTACAAGAATACAGCTGCTGAAGATATTTTACCCTTCTTTAAAGAAATCTTAAGTACCCTCTCTATATTGGACACCACATCTGCCTTTGAGCATTTGGTCCCTTTCTGTCTATGGAAAGTGAATAATAAACGTTTTCTTCTTCTCTACCTTCTGTGCAATTCTTTGCTTTAGTCCCCCAGCACCAGCCCACTGACCTAACAAACCTGTTATCCGATGTCTGGTTTGCAAATATTTTCTCCCAATCTGTAGGTTGTCTCTTCACTATGTTGGCTTTTTCATTTGCTACGCAGGAACTTTTCTGATGCAATCTCGTTCGTCTATTTTGGTTTTTATTGCCTGTACTTTTGGGGTCATATCCAAAAAATCATTGCTTAGACCAGTCTCCTCTCTTTGAACCTTAAACTCTCTACAACAGTGGAAGCTAAGTTGGAGACAAACAAAATATTTCTTAAAATAATTTTATAAAAACAAAATGAAAACTGGTAAATGAAAACTAAGCATTTAAATGACAAGAAATTAGCCTGCAAATTAGACATTCCTTGAATTGACTTTCAGTGAATTGATCTACAACTGTTTTCTGGAGGCCAACAATGAGAGGTAGTAGGTATGGTCTTTAGGAAAACCCAATAACTGATTTCATGAGATCCTTTCTTGTCAATTCTCAATACAATTTGATAATTGAACTCTAATACTTATCTCATTGAAAGCAATTTTGAAAAAATAATACTTATAACCATACAATAATAGCATTCATTAATGACTTAATATGCTTAGTGACTGAAGCCCATTGCTTTCCGTTGTTTGATATGATCCATTTTCCTTTTCCTTTTTCCTTTATTTTAAAGATGTGGGGTACAATTTGGAGTTAGATATACAAATGTTCATTATGCAGGTACCCGTGTTGATGAGGTGTGCCCCCCCCAGCAGTTTCCCTCAACTGCCAATCCCACCCCCCTCTCCTGGCAGTTTCCCACTACTGCCAATCCCTTTCTATAGTATTATGAAATTTGTTCAAGGTCCACTTATGAGTGAGAACATATGGTACTCTGTTCTTTATTTCTGTGGTAGGATATGCTCCATTTTTCAACCATGATTCAGGACCTTCTTGTGATCACTGACTCCTTTGAGAATCTGATGAAAGTTAAAGAAAGTGACAAAAACAGGCTCCTGCTATTTAGCTGGGACAAGTCACGGCTACATACTGGAGAGCAGCAGATTGGATCAGCCGTCATATATTCTAATTGAATGGTATCTGAGCAGTACTGATTGTTAAATATTTTCAATGTCAGACTTGTACTACTAGCACTACCTTTTGCATAACGTTTCAGGCGATTCTTGAGCTGCATCAAAATCTATTTCTGGACCATTCAGGCACCTTGGACCTCAAGGTAAGAGCCCTGGAACCAGAGTCTGAGATAGGCGTGAGTTAATTTTCTTTCAACAGTTTTCCATAGATGTCAGTTTTTGGACACAGGTTCTTGTTACTTATTTGTGTTACTTATTTCAGGCATGGGTTATACACAATTAGAGATAGCTTCAGTGCATTCTCAGTCACTAGTTAATCAAATATTGGCTGTATTCCAAGCTTTAAGCATAATTCACTTACCCTGCCTCTCTGGACCCTGGAGACTTGAGTCCTTGACATTCAGCAGCTTTACTTTGTATCAAACCTCGCACAGAATTGCTTATGTAGACTGACTTGCTCTAGTCCCTTCCTTCTCAATGAACAGTACTGGAATCCCCTGGGAACTTGTTTGAAATGCAGAATTCATTCCTATTGAACCAGAATCTGCATTTTAACAAGATTCCAAGATGATTTGCATACTTTTAAAATTGGAAAGCAATTCTCTAGTAAAGATTACTTTGATTTCTTCAGTTAGACTGTGGTTGCCCCAAGTTACAGAGGAAAGTTAGTGGCATACTTTGAAACATGATGCCAAGTGTCTCCGCAAGGAATTTCACTCTTCCCAAGTCAATCTTCTTGTAAAACCACCTAAACTGCTCTGTCTGCTGCTTTTCAGGTGAAAATTTACTTTTGAGGTAGATTTTGGAAGGATATACGCAACTGGCTGTCTCTCAGCAATTTTCTTGAGACATTTCTCCAGACTATTGCCATTTTCCATGTGGTGAAAATAGAAGGAACTGAAATGATGTAAAAAGACTCACTTCCTTCATAAGCTTCAGAAGCTTTGTCTGGAATGCTGATGTTGGAGAAGGCTAGGGTTGCTGATAAAATGCAGGACACCCAATTGAAAGGACATAACATGGAATCAATATAGCCAATGAGCAGCCATTATAACATTGCTCAGCTTTGTGACTTGGGGTATTGTCCCCAGGCCTTCTCATAGGACAGAGCTAAGGAACTTTTACTGCACGATTATTTCTATATCTACCTCATATATTAGGTCCACACAAATGCATCTAATATCAATCTAACACCACAGGGTCGTCTATATTTATTTTTTTATTTTTATTTTTTGAGTTGGAGTCTCACTCTGTCACCCACGCTGGAGTGCAGTGGCATACTCACAGCCATTGCATCCTCGACCTGCTGGACTCACGTGATCCTTCCACCTCAGTCTTCCAAGTAGCTGGAACTACAGCCATGTGTCACAACGCCCAGCTAAGTTTTTGATTTATTGTAGAGATGAGTTCTCCCCAAGTTGCCCAGGCTGATCTTGAACCTGTGGGAGATTTTCTAGCAGTTCATTTTAAGTTACCCTCTAATCACTAGCCACAGACAGAACTGGTTTTTCAGAGGTAGCTATTGATAATTGCTTTACAGTGTCTTTCCCCAGCTTGTTTTGTAAACAAGTTAACCTGATACTCTATTATGGTCTTCATGACACAGATTCCATCAACAAGGCAACAGTCATGTGAATGACCCACCCATCTGCTTGTCATTTATCACCTGATATCAGTACCTGTGCTTATCTGCCCTTCATGATGACATGGAGCAGATCACCACCCGATCACCTTAATAACTTTCCCCCATAAAAGAGAAGATTTAAAAGGATTCGATTTTGAGCAGCCATTTACCATTGTTTTGTTAACCACCGTGTGCTCTTTGAGCTATGGCCACCATGTTTTCTTAGCTTTTGCCACCCCCCCACCTTGGGGAGGTGAATTTGCCCTCTTTCTCTCTCTCTGATTTATTTTCTAAATAAACTATATTTTCCTAATCTAACTTCTGTGCAATTCTTTGCATCTTTTGAGCTGTACTGGATTACAGACCAACCACCCTCCATCAGGCCTGACCTAACATTTTTGGAGGTCCCATGGAGATTTTGGTACCTAACACCAATGAAATGCAAATGTCAGAGAATCAAGAAATGCTCTTTCAGTCTTGTAGCGGGAAGATAGAGAGATCGTGACACCGAGACTATTATAGGAAGTGGCAACTTTATTACGCTGACTGGCCCAGCGGGCTTGAGGAGCTAGTGCATTCAAATCGAGCCCCCCAGAATGGGAGAAGTGGGGTCTTAAACCCTTGTTTAGGTAAGGGAGGGGGTCGTGTTGAGTGATTACATATTTCCTTTGGAATCTTACAAGGTTGTACTCAGTAAAATCGGATTTTTCAAAGAACAAATGGTTTTCAGGAACTGCAGGGTTGTAAACCATCAACTTCAGAAGAGGGATTTTGGATAAGTCTGTGAATTAGTTATTCTTTTGCATTTCCATGAAATGGCCAGTCTCTAGTCATTTGGCCTTTCTTAAACAAAACCTCCCTGGTGCCTGGCAGATCTTTAAAGCTTGCAGTTGCCTTTCAAAAGGAAATACCTTTGACTGCTACCAACCCCCCTTTCTGCCACATCATTCTAAGGATGTCAGGAGGCTCTTGAGCATCCAGTTATCTCATGATACACATACTTATACTAAATATCCACGGGACATACTTATAGAAAAAAGCCTCAAATATGGCTTATGTGAAGTTCAAGTTTTTTGAGAGTCCTATATTTTTATTTGCTAAGTCTGGCAGCCACAGGGAGGCAAAACTTAAGTGAGGCAAGATCAATGGAAAATCAGAAGACAGTATTTGAATATCAGTACTTACATTTTGACATAAAACATGCAGGTACCTTTTGAGACTACTGAGATCACTTTCTTGGTGTCAGGACAGCCAAATTTATTCCTACTAAATTGGTAAAGAAAGCAAATGAAAAAGAGTTTGATTTTGCATTAATCTTACTTTTAAGAATGTGTATACCCTTAATGTAACACATCAAGCACCAATCCAAATCTCAAAGCAATTGCTACAATGTTAGGAAACCAGGTATGCTACCAGGCAATTAGCTGTTGACAGCTGCTAAACTCAGTAGAGATTTCTGCAGCTATGTCCTTTGAGATGTGAATTTCTGGTAGCCGTGACTGCACAGCTGCAGAGGAAGGATTGTGCTGGCATCCACAATCAACTGTCCTGTAGAAGACACACCTGTGGCTCTGTAGGCATAAGAAACAGGAAAACGTGTGTTAATTCTGCCTTACAACTCAACCAAATTAAATTTGACAAGTATTCCAAAAAAATGCAGCTTTCCTGGTAACCAGTTTCTTCAGCAGCTTAGATAATCTGAGAAGTCATAAACTGTATGGTAATTAATTGCTTGGGTAACTTATCCCTATGAGTTTAGATCAGCTGGGGCTGTGAAGTGCTCCTGGGTAATTGTAAAGTGAATTATGCCAGAGCAGTGTTTCACATCAGCAATTTTGTGTGTGTGTGTGTGTGTGTGTGTGTGTGTGTGTGTATGTGGTGTGTGTGTCATAAAATTAAACGCTGCAAGCAAACAGTTAAAGAGACTAATTCATTTCAGCAGACCATATCTTGCATCAGCTAAAAACAGGGACATTTTGTCTGTAGTAGGTGGCAGAGTGGAATACTCAACTGAGAAATCCATACTGCATTATTTCCCCTTAGGAATTCTTTGGATTCTTTTGCTATTTCACCATCATCATTTTCATTAGAAAAATTTACTTCTGTTTCAAAAAACTGCTTCAGTATGGAAAATATCAAACAAAAAGAAGAGAATCATGTAATAACCTCACGTATGCCCATGACCGATACTCACAATGTTTGCTCTCTGTCTTGACTTCCTCTTCCCATGTGGGATTACTTTGAAAACATTCCAGACATCATTTCTCAGCTCTATGTATTCCAGAATGTATCTAAAAGACAAGGACTTCCTTTTAAAAACATAGATACTAAATTCTCGTCACATCTCTGCCAAATGAGCAATAATTTTTTAGTGTCAAATATATAATGGTTCTATTTCCTTTCTTATTTCATAAATATTGTTTTTGTAGTTTGTTCAAACTGGTATTAAAACAAAGTCTCACTCATGTGCCAGCCTTCTTTTTTCTTTTTTTTAATCTTACTTTTTGTTGTAGCTAATATACTTGGTATTTGTTCAATAAAATCTGATGCTTGTATGCCTGTGTTATCTACCATGTTCTTCTGTACCCATTTCTTATAAGTTGTAGTTAGAGCTGGGGGCTTCATCAGAGGTGTAATTATTTAGGCAAAATCCTTTCACAGGTGATGCTAGGTACTTCCATTAGGAGGGAGATAAGTCTGATTGTTCATGTCTGTGTCATGGTAACTGTAAAACTGGACTGTGAGATAGTGAAATAAAGAGATTCATTTAAAAGCTAGAATTGTTCTATAAAGACAAACTTCTCATTACACACAGAGAAAAGCAGAAAATGCTAGATCTTGTCACATTATTTACCAGTTTTCAAAATTATGTTTTTTTAAACCATACTCCAAAGGCGATCAATGAGTTTTAAAAAAAAATCATTATGTAGCCATAGATTTAAACATATTCCATGTGTTTCAATCCGTTGCATCTCATATTCTTGTTGTTCTAATTGTCCAGTGGGAGCTTATTGAAATTGAATCTTGAGTTCTTTTGATATAATCCTGGTTGCCTTTGGTTAACTTTTTTTTTTTTCTGGGATACCAAGATTTCCAGTGCCATTTTTCCCTCCTCTTTATTTTATTTTATTTTGAGTTGGAGTCTCACTCTGTCGCCCAGACTGGAGTGCAGTGGCCACTCCCGGCCACCGCAGCCTCGACCTGCTGGGCTCCGGTGATCCTTCCGCCTCAGTCTTCCAAGTAGCTGAAACTATAGGCGTGCGCTACCACACCCGGCTAATTTTTCTTTATTGAATTTTAAAGATGTGGGATTAGGTACATAAGTGATCTACACATAGGTGTGTTTGGACCTCCCACTGGTCCTCATTTCCCCTGATTTAGGACAGGGCCATTCTAATACATTTCATGCCCCTCTCCAGGAATAAGCCATTTCTCCAAGGATCCCTGGTTCCTTTTGGTGGAAATGTTATCTAGAGATAACTGTGTAGATACTAAGGTTACACTTTGTTTCCAGACAGAAAACTTCTTGCAGACACTGTTAAGAAGGGTCTGAGATTTTACCTACCTATCAGCTAAGTTAGCTCTCTATAGTTCCATGGATGTTGGTGACAAACTCCTAGAGAAGAAAAACAGTGTATTACTCACTTCAGTTGTCAAAGTATCAGCATTTTTACACTAATCTGTCAAAACTCATTTCCCAGAAGTTGTTAGGAGGAGGGCAGAGGATACTTATGCACAAGGTATATGTTCCAGGAGAGAAGTGCAGAGCTCAGGGAATCTGCATGTTTTCTAATGGGCAGTAAGCATGCCTGCCCGTTGCCCTGGAGGGTGTCCCTGTGTCTGTCTTCCATGGCTATCCTCCTATTTACATCTTTGAAATGACCATGGGGAACTAAGGGCAAACACTGCCTGCTCATGAGATGTGTAGTACATGAGACACCAGTGTATGTAGGGTTCTAACAGGTGTTTGCAGTAGACATTTAAAATTAGACAATAAATTGATTCTTACATTTACAATTCAAATTCAGGTTGTCAAAGTTTTAACTTATCTTTGTTGATGTTGTTTCTTTTTTCCACACCCCATTTCCCACTTCTCACTGTTACCAGCATAATTATGAATTTTCCTTATCTAACACCACAGTGTCAGAATAAAAACACCAATACTACCATTGAAATATGACTATACATGATTATCATAAGAGTTATACTTTTTTGCATTACAAAGGGTATATTATACAAGGAACATTCAGGAAAATTACTGTGTTTTAAGGTCATTTGAATAGTTTCCCTTTGTATGATTATTACGTCACCTGGGTGCACAGTAGATTTTTATGTTACTTTCAGTTTTTTGAGATTGCACTTTTGAAATTTAAGTTTGACTTGTAAATATGTAAAATATTTACATGGCTTCAAAATAAAATATACAAAACAAGGTAAATTTTAAAATGTCTAGCTTCTATACCTGTTTCCTCCATGACAAATATTACACAATAAAGAGGTATGTGAATTTATCCTTTCAGACTTTTGCCTGTCTAACTTTGGAATAGATGTCTTGAAATGGGATTGCTGGGTCAATGTAAATGCATATACGATGTGTCCCACAGACTTAGTATGTTTAAAGCTTTAATAATGTCAGAAATATAAATGTTGAAAACTTACCCAAGCAGATTATTTGCTGGATCAATTATTAAAATTTTGTTTACATTTTACTTTAGTGAGTTTGAAATAATAATTTTTAAGTCCATGTTTGCCTTATTCGATAGAAGGGCCTAAAAAGTAAATAAAAATTATTTAAATTTTACAACTCTAAATAGGTATGTAAGAAATACAAATAAACATTCAAATTATTATTATTGTTATTATTTGAGTTGTAGTCTCATTCTGTCACCCAGACTGGAGTGCAGTGGCACGCTCCCGACCAACGCAGCCTCGACCTGCTGGACTCCGGCGATCCTTCCACCTCAGCCTTCCAAGTAGCCAGACTACAGGCACGTGCTACCACGCCCGGCTAGTTTTTGATTTATTGTAGAGACGAAGTCTTGCCAAGTTGCCCGGATGGGTCTCAAACCCGCAGGCTCAGGCAATCCACTCGCCTCGGCCTCCCAAAGTGCTCGTATTATAGGTTGAGCCACCAAGCCTAACCTTGACTCTAACCCTCAAATTACTTTTTGTAAACTTATTGCATTTGTACTTCTGAGTTAATAACCCTTAAAACTGCTCTGAGACTTCTGGGCACCCTGATAGCTTGAGTGTACTAGTTTTCTGGGGCTGCCATAACAAAACACCACTGAGTAGGTGGCTTACACAATAGAAACGTGTTTTCTCACTCTTCTAGAGGCTGAAAGGATCAAGGTGTGGGCATATTGGTTCCTCTAGAGGTCTCTTGCCACTGGTCACCTTCCCTCTGTGTCCTCACATGGTCTTTCCTCTGTGGCATACACCCTGGCATCACCCTGCATGCCTAAATTTCCTCCTCTTAAAATGACTCCAGTCAGATGGGATTAGGAACCACTGTACTCACTTCTTTAAAGGTCCTTTTTCCCAAGTACAGACATTCGGTGGCATTGATGATCAGTGACTTAACAAATGAATCTGGGAGGGCAGAATTAGAGAGTGTCCGCTCTCCACAGGAGTTGTAACATACAACAGTCCCACCAGCACTGCTTGGGAGGGCCCCTTTTTCCACAGCTTCACCAGCGGAGTACATTACCAAACTTGTGAGTTTGGCAGACTGACAGATGAGAGACAATGTGACTCAGTGTAGTTGTTTCTGTATAGCATGCATGCAGAGAACACAATTTAATATACAGAACTCCACTAATGTTTCCAAAGAGAACACACAGATGTTCACTACCCAGATCAAGACAGAACATTGCCATTATTCCAGAAATCTCTCTCATGCTTCCACTCAGTAACCTTCGTGTTCAAATAAGACAGACACCAAGCTGTAACCAGCTATTTCTATACCTTTACTCCTGTTTTCTACAAGTCACTTTCCATTTGCTGCCCATAAATCTTCAACCCTGCCGCACTATCAGAGTCTCTCCAAACCTGTTCTATTTCAGGGGCTGCCCTATTTACAAATCTTTCTTTGCTCAATTAAACTCTGCTAAATTTAATTTGTGTAAGGTTTTTCTTTTGACACCCCTGAATGGCACCCATCTTTTATCACCATGGATTCCTTTGCCCGTGTTTTGGACTTTCTATAAATGGCATATATGGAAGGTTCTTTTTTTGTGTTGGCTCATTTAGACCATTTCTGTGAGATTCATTCATATTGTTTATGAAATGAAAAAATGTATTTTATACGAGGGGGGTTCAAAAATTTGTTTATAAAAATTTGTATATTTATTCTTGCATGTTTAAACTTTAGTTTCCTTCAAAGTACTCTCTGTTTAATGCAATACACCTATTGAGATGTTTTTTTCACAGCTCAAAACAGTTTTTGAATTTATCAGTTTTGATGCCTTTGAGTGCTTCTGCCGTTTTATTTGTTTCACCTCTTCCACACTGGCAAAATGTTTCCCTCTGAGAATTTTTTCATCTGGGGAAACAAAAAAAAGTAGCTCAGGGCAAGATTGGGTGAATAGAGCACAAGGGTCATGCCAGTTTTGGTTTAAAAACTGCCGAACACTCAGGGTGGTGTGGGCAGGTGTGTTATGGTGGAAGAACCAGTCACTTGCTTGCCACAACTTGGAGTGTTTCTTCTGCAAACTATGACACAACCTTCAAAAAACTTCCACATAAAAACTTTGTTTGACCATTTGATCCAGATGAACAAATTCCGAGTGTACTACAAGGGTCCTGCTCTCCAAAAGATTCTTCCAGGTTTTTTTGAGGGGAGGTCCCCCCTCTTTTAATATCATACTATGTGGACATACCGAAATCTATTCAACCCTTTTATCTGCTAATGACATTTAGGTTGTTTCTACTTTGGGATTATTATAAATGATGCTGATTCTAAAATATAAGTATGTTCAGCTTTAATGGAGAATTAATTTTCCAAAGGAGTTGTACAGATATACGTTCCAGCAGCAGTGCTTATGACTTCCATGCCCACATTCTTAGCATTGTTAATTTTTAAAATTGCAAGCATTTGGGTGTATGTGAAGTGGTTTCTCATTATAGTTTTGACTTCTCCGAATGAATAATTGATGTTGAAACATTTTGTATTATTATTTGCCATTTGAATATCCTCTTTTTAAAATACTAACTCAATTTAATCAACAATTTTTCATCAGCAGGTTATCTTTTTCCTTATATATTCTGGATCCAAGTTTGTTCTTTATATATTCTATACATGAATTCTGTCTTGGATATAGGTGCTGTAATTATTTACCTTTTTTCTGTGGTGCAAATTATGTTTTAAATGAACTTTTATTTAGAAACATTTTAGGTTAACAAACAATTGCAAAGACTGTACAGAGAGATCTCACATATCCCCACACCCAGTTCCCTCTGTTATTAACATCCTATAATAGCATGGTACATTTGTTATAATTAATGAGCCAGTATTGATGCATTAATATTAACGAAAGTCCATATTTTATTCAGATTTTCTTGGTTTTTACCCAACATTATTTTTCTGTTCCAGAAACCCATCTGGGTTATCACATTATAATGTGTTATCGTGTCTCCTTAGGTTCCTCTTGACTGTGACATTTCTTGTCTTTGATGATCTTGAGAGTTCTGAAGAATACTACTGGTCAAGTATTGTAGGATGTCCCTCAACTTAAGTTTGTCTGGTATTTTTCTCATAGTCAGACTAGGGCTATGTGTTTTCAGGGGAAGACCACAGAGGTAAGGTATTATTTTAAACAACTCATATTGAGAATACATACTACCAACATGATTTTCATCGATGGTAGCCTTGATCACCTGATTGAGGTGGTGCTTGTCAGGTTTCTCTACTGTAAAGTTTTGGCCCCTTCCCATACTGTGCCTTTTGGAAAGAGGTCACGATGTGCAGCCCATGCTTAAGGAGTGAAAGGAGTTTCTTCCCATCTTTGAGGGCAGAGTGTCTATAGAACTTATTTGGAATTCCTCTGCATGAAACGATTGTCTTTTCTCTCTTATTTATCAATTTATTCAATCTATTTATATCGACATGAATTTAAAGATATTTACACTATGGGTTATAATCCAACAGTACTTTATGTTTTGTTCAAATCATTCTAGCTTTGGCTCTTGGGAGACTTTCAGCTGGCTCCTGTGTCCCTCTGATGTAGTGCCATTATTGTGGGCCTTTTATTTTTTGGTTGTTTTTGAGCATTTCCTAACTTCCTAACACTACAAAGATGCTCCAATTTCATCTTATGTACTTCCTAGAACCACTCATTTCTCCAGGGAGCCCTGATTCCTTTAGTCAGAGAATAGAATGAGAGACCAAGATCTGGGGACTACTTGTGTTTGCTCTAGGCCCCCTCAGCTGAGAGAACAAGGAAATAGATGTGTATATAGTAAACTTGCATACACAATTAGCTATGAATATTCCTTGTGTAAACATTGCTGTCTCTGGGCCTGTTTCTCTAGACTATGAAGTAATGGTTTGCCCTGATACCCTATGCCATTTTTCCTAGGATTCAAGAAAACTAATCAATATTCAGGTTGTCTCTCCCCCCCTTTCTTGTTTAAAGGACAGAGATGATGACTTCTAGCTTTGGCTTGAATTTTTACACTCTTAATTTTTTCTTAATGACTTGATGTATTTTAAAGTGAAGTATGAACTATTCAATTTTTCCCTTTATGGCTACTGTTTTTTCTTAATTAACTAAGAGACTTCATACCCATGATTTCATACTCAGTTAAATGAATTTATACCTAGACTCTAATCCGTTACCACACGGGTCATTCTAGCCTCTTCTTCTTCCTTACTTGTAACCTACCACTCCAACAGTGAGAAAGCAGCTCTGTCCATCAAGCCTTCATTTAACTGTGCAATTCCAATATACATGTGTAGTGGCATCAGACTTGTTCACCATTACCCCTGTGGGATACTCTTCATCAAATGGAGACAGTTTCCTTTGCCTTCAGTCTTAAAGACGTCACTCACTTCCAAAGCTCCTTGGTTCAGCATCTATCTCCTTTAGTGAGGCTGTTTTATAAGTAGGTGACACAGTTAGATTGTTTTTATCACACACTGCATTTCATCCATTTGTCAAAAATTACCATTTAAGTTTATGGCTCCAGTCACTATTCCAGTGACTTCTACTCTAGGAAAGCTAATTCCAGGTGCTGTATCACTCTGAGCCTGTTTCTCCAGTCTATGAAGTGATGGTTTGCCCTGATATCCTATACCATTTTTCCTAGGATTCAAGAAAATTAATCAATATTCAGGTTGTTTTTTCCCCCTTTTCTTGTTTAAAGGACAGAGATGATGACTTCTAGCTTTGGCTTGAAATTTTACTCTCTTAATTTTTTTTTAATGACGATGTATTTTAAAGTGAAGTATAAACTATTCATTTTTTCCCTTTATGGCTACTGTTCTTTCTTAATAAAATTTTGCTTTTCCAAAGCTGTAAAGTCATTTTTTAATGTTTTAGTCTAACAACTTTATTGTTCTATCATCTAAATTTTGGTCTACGATGTATTTGAGATTGATTTTTTGTGTGGTTGGGATGGAGTTAGGATTCATTATTATTTCCATGTGGATTTCCAGTTGATTCAGTACCATTTATTTCCTTTCCAGTGCATTGTAGTAGTACTTTTGTTGAAAATTAGGTGATGATTTATTTAGATTCACTTTCTAGACTTTTTATTTTGTTCCAGTGGTTTATTGTTTACCTTTATATTAACATTACATTGTTTAATATTGAAGTTTTATAATAGGTCTTGATATTTAGTAGCAGTTCTTTAATTTTTTTAAATCAAGACTGTATTCTCTATGCTTGCTCCTTTGAATTTTCATATAAATTTTAGAATCAATTTGCTAATTTTTACAAATATTCTTGCTGAAAGTTTGAATGAGATTGCATTGAATCTATACAGCAAATTGGGGAAAACTGATGTCTTAAAAATATTGGATCTTCCAATTCATGAATATGGTATATTCCTGCACTTACGTTGGTCTTCTTTAATTTGGTTTTTAGTTTTTTTCTGTAGTGGTTTTACATATCTCTTAATAAATTAAATCCTTGGTAGTTGATGTTTTTGATGTTATTATGTCGTTTTAAAGTTCATTTTATAGTTGTTTTGGCTACTACGAGAAATAACAATTTTTCAGTAGACTATTTTTTAAAGCAGTTTTAGTTTAACAGAAAAACTGAGAAGATGGTAGACATTTTCCATCAATTTAAAAAATAATGCAATGTCCTTATATCTAGTTACATTAATTTTAATTATTAATTATAATAGTTTATTATCGATCCTTTAATTTTTTCATTTACACAATCATATCATCTGTGTATTTCTTTCTTTTCAATTCTAATACCTTCTCTTTGTTTTTCTTCCTGTATTGCAACAATGAAGACTTTTATTATATTGCTGAGTAAAGTCATAATAGCAGACATTCTTATGAGGATAAACCTTTTGATATTTCAACTTTAAGTAAGATGGTTGCTGTATAGTCTTATGACTTGTATCACTGATTATACTATACTAAAGAATTTCTCTTCAATTTCTAATTCATTAAAGTTATATATAACAAGTTTTTATCAAATATTTTTCTATTGATATAATTCATATACTTTTTCTCCTTATCTTGTTGATGTGGCTAATTATATTAACTGATTTTATATATTTTTAAGAAATTTAAATTCCTACAATAAACTTGATCATAGTATTTATTCATTATTGAATTTTCTTACTATTTGTTTAGATGCTTTGCATCTATGATTTTTGTTTGTTTGTTTTGAGTTGGAGTCTCACCTGTTGCTCAGACTGGAGTGCAGTGGCATGCTCCTGGCCACCGCAGCCTTGACCTGCTGGGCTCTGGTGATCCTTGCACTTCAGTCTTCCAAGTAGCCAGAACTGCAGGCATGCGCTACCATGCCTGGCTAATTTTGATTTATTGTAGAGGCGAGGTCTTGCTAAGTTGCCCAGGTGGGTCTTGAACCTGCGGACTCAGGCAATCCACTCGCTTTGGCCTCCCAAAGTACTGGGATTACAGGCTGAGCTGCATCTCTGTTTTAAGAGAAGCTTTACTGAAATTTTCCTTTCTTGTAATATTCTTGCCAAGTATAGGTATCAAGCCTATGCTGGTTTCATAAAATAATTAGAAAACATATACTCTTTTTAAATCTCTAAAAATTTTGTTTAAGGTTGATATTATTGACAAGTTACTATTTAGTTGTATATATTTTATAGGGTACAAAGTGATGTGATTTGTGAATACAATGTGAAATGACTAAATCAAACTAATTAACATATCAATCACTTTAAATACTTATTGTTTGTGGTGAAAACATTTGAAATTTACTCTCTTAGCGATTTTGAAATATACAAACCATGATTTACTATATTCTACATACTGTGCAATATATCTCAAATATAGAAAAATATTTTATCTTCCTGTCTAATTGAAGTTCTGTATTCTTTAACCATTTTCTATTTCCCCCACCTCCTCAGCTTTGGATTGCCATCATTCTACTCTTTTTCAAACGTTTCTAAAAAAACATATTTAGAAACCTATGAACAATTTTCAAGGGAGAGCTTGATTCTCTCCTTTGACCAGCTGAATACAGTTTTAGGCTCTAATCTTGGAGCATTTCTATGGGGTTCAACATTGCTTCCTTGAAAAAATGTGTTAACCAATTTAAATAATAAATGCTTTAGTATGCATGAAATTCCTCAAGAGATATGCTGATAATAATATGATCTCTGTGTCAAGATGCCTATAATTTCTTTTTATTTAATTTATTTTATTTTATTTTTTGAGTTGGAGTCTCACTCTGTCATCCAGACTGGAGTGCAGTGGCCGCTCCCAGCCACCGCAGCCTTGACCTGCTGGGTTCCAGCGATCCTTCCGCCTCAGCCTTCCAAGTAGCTGGAACTACAGGTGCGCACTACCACAGCCCGGCTAATTTTTTGATTTATTGTAGAGATGAGGTCTTGCCAAGTTGCCCAGGAGGGTCCTGAACCCGCGGGCTCAAGCAATTCACTCACCTCAGCCTCCCAAAGCACGGGATTACAGGCTGAGCCACCGAACCTGGCTTCTATCATTTCTTTTTAAATTTATTGTTATTTTTATAGATTTAGGGAGTACAAATGCAGATTTCTTACATGAATATATTGCAAAGGGTGAAGTCTGAGCTTTTGATATCTTCATTACCCAAATAGTGAATATTGTACCCAAAAGATAATTTTTCAGCTCTCATCCCCTCCCACCTGCCCATGTTTTGTAGTTTTTGTAGTCTCAGATGTCTGTTATCCAGTCTGTGTGTCCAGGTGTACCCATTGTTCATCTCCCACTTATAAGTTAGAAAATACGGTATTTGACTTTCTGTTTCTGCATTATCTCACTTAGGACAATGGCCTCCAGCTCTACTCACATTGCTGCAAAAGACGTGATTTATTTCTTTTTTTGTGGCTGAGTAGTATTCCATGGTGTGTGTGCATGCGCGTGCGCGCGCGCGTGTGTATGTGTGTGCACATGCATGTGCATACAGGCGCATCACATTTTCTTTACTCAGTCATCTGTTGATGGACATCTAAGCTGAGTCCATATCTTTGCTATTCTGATTAGTGCTGCAATAAACATATGAGTTCAGACATCTTTTCAATATGACAACTTTAAAAAAATCTTTGTGCATATACCCAGTAGTGGGATTGCTGGATCCAATGGTAGTTCTATTTTTTGAGAAATATCTATATTGCTTTCCATAAAGACTGTACCAATTTTCATTCCCACCAACAGTGCATAAGCATACCTTTGCTCCATATCCTTGCTAACATCTGTTGTCTTTTAACTTTTTGATAATAGCTATTATGATTGATGCAGTATGGTATCTCATTGTGGTTTTAATTCAAATTTATCTGATGATTAGTGATGTTGAGTAGTTTTTTGTATATTTGTTTACTGCTTGTATGTCTTTTTTTGAAAAATGTCTTTTCATGCCCTTTGCCCAATTTTAATGGTATTATTATTATTATTTGCTGATTTATTTGAATTGCTAGTATTCTGGATGTTAGCCCTTTGTTGGATACATAACTTGCAAATATTTTTTTCACTCTGTACATTGCCTGCTTACTCTGTTGATTGTTTCTATTGCTATGCAGAAGCCTTTTAATTTAATTAAGTCTTATTTGTCTATTTTTGTTTTTGTTGGGTTTGCTTCTAGGACTTGTAATAAATTCTTTGCTTAGGCCAATGTCCAGAAGAGTTTTTCCTAGGTTTTCTTTGATATTTTTATAGTTTCATGTCTTACATTTAAGTCTTTAATTAATCTTGAATTGATCCTTCTATTTTGTGATAGATAGGAGTCCGGTTTCATTTTTTTTGCATGTGGCTATCTAATTTCCCTGGCCCAATTCATTGAATAGGATGTCCTTTCCCCAGTCTATATTTCTGGTTATTTTGCCAAAGATCAGCTGGTTGTAGGTATGTGGTTTCATTTCTGGGTTCTCTATTCTGTTCCATCAACTCTGTATGTCTATTTTGATACCAATATCATACTGTTTTGGTTATTATAGTCTTGTAGTGTAATCTGAAGTTATGTAGTGTGATGCCTTTGGCTTTGTTCTTTTTTCTTAAGATCGTTTTGATATTTGGGCTCTATTTTTGGTTCCATATGAATTTTAGGACTGTTCTCTAATTCTGTAAAAAAGAATGTTGGTAATTTGATAGGGATTGCATTGAATCTGTAGATTGCTGTTAGTATGGTCATTTTAACAATTGATTCTTCTAATCCATGAGCATGGAATGTTGTTCCATTTGCTAGTGTCATGTACACTTTCTTTCATTAGTGTTTTTAATTCTCCTTGTAGAGATCTTTCACTTCCTTATATAAATAAATTCTTAGGTATTTGTTTATATCTATCGTAAATGGGATTGAGTTTTAGTTTCATGCTGAGCTTGATTGTTATTGATGTATAGACATACTACTGATTTTTGTATGTTTATTTTGATCCTAAAAATGTACTGAATTCATTTATCAAATCTTAGAGTGTTTTGGAGGAGTCTTTAGGGTTTTCTAGATATATGATCATGTCATCAGCGAACAGAGGTAATATGACTTCCTCCTTACCTATTTGAATGCCTTTTATTTCTTTCTCTTGCCTGAATACTCTGGCTTGAATAAGAGTGGTAAAGTGAGCATCCTTGTTTTGTTCCAGTCCTTTGAGGATACGTTTTTAACTTTCCCCCATTCAGTATTATGTTGACTGTGTGCTTATCCTGTATGCCTGTATTAATTTTGAAGTATGTTTCTTTGATACCTAATGTGTTGAGGGTTTTTGTCATGAAGGGATGCTGGATTTTATTGAATGCTTTTTCTGAAGATGCTTAGAATTTCTTCAAAATACTACTGTACACATTTAACGATAATACAAGGCAGAGTGTTATAGATGGCTAAGGGAGACATGTTTAACACATTGTGGGTGTTCAACTAATATACTGAAATAAATTATATTTAACAAATATCTATGCTATCCCCAAAATGTTAGTAATTCTGATGGGAAGAGGATTGAAGAAATTCTCATGCATCAGTCGGCTTTGAAGCTCTTCTACTGCATGAACTCCACGTGGGCAACAGTATGACTGAATGCCTGGAATAGAGGTTTCTGAGAAAAAGGATGTTTTGCAAGTGTAAAGTCCAAACACAAGCCCTGGGACACAATATGGACATCTGAAGGTTTCTGTTCAGTCAAGGAAAATTTTCTTAAAATGTACAAATGTGTCCTAGTTTAGTAAGGAGATATGTTCCTAAAAATTATGTAATTTTTTTTTCAAATTAAATACTATAGACAATGTAGGAAGAACAATCTTGATGATTCTTTGTGCTAAAATGAAGATGGGGCTAAATATGTTTATTCTAGGCTGGGCACAGTGGCTCAGCCTATAATCCCAGCACTTTGGGAGGCCAAGGCAAGAGAATTACCTGAACCTGGGGGTTTAAGACCAGCCTGGGCAACTTGGTGAGACCTCATCTCTACAGTAAATCACAAAATCTATCCAGGCGTGGTGACATGTGTCTGTGGTTCCAGCTACTTGGAAGACTGAGACGGAAAGATAGCATCTCCTGAGCCTTGTCAGTCAAGGCTGCGATGGCCATGAGCGTGCCACTGCACTCCAGCCTGGGCAACAAGAGTGAGACGCCAACTAAAAAAAAAAAAAAAAGTTTATTACAAAAATCTAGATGTTTATATACTGATTTGACTTAAAGTTGGCTACATCTGTATTATTATGTCTTTCAAAACATTTAACAAAGTTGTTTCTCTCTCTCGAGATATTAATTTGTATTTTTGAACTTAGGACATTTAATTTATACAAATATAGATCTTAGACTCCAGAAGCCTTGCTTTACTTTCTAGAATCTGTAAAAATTAGCACTTAGAAGTAAGGAATATAATGTCACCAACAGTAACAAGGAAAAATAAAAACAGAAATGAAAGTCTTTGCTTTTCGTAATGTCTACCTCCACTGCTTCAGCCCCTCCTGTGGGGACGGGCAGATCATTTCATTTGCAACCTGCTGTTTTCCTGCTTTTCTCTGTGTTCTGGAAAGCATCCAACTTCGCCCCTTCATGGAAAGTCTCTGTAGTGTTATTCCAAGGGGTATGAAATCATCATTCTATTACCTGATACAGCAAGGCCAGGAATATTGAGGGGTTAATTAGAGAATATTTATAAATCACTTCAGAAATGAAGAAATGTTCTACACATGTCAAAATTATTAAGATTTTGGCAACATATATCAAAAAGTGAAAATTTGTATGTTGGCTTAGGTTTTGCTTAATTGTCAAAAATGAACGTGTCAAACATTCACATTTCAATATGATTCAACAAATGTTTGTTGAACATGTATGATTTTCAAAGTTTGTAGAACAAAGATGAATAAAACTTACTCCTTTCCCTTAAGAAGTTTCTTGTTTAATGGCTGGATAGACAGATACACAGATCATTATAATTTAGGGTAAACTCCAAAAGTTTCTCCAAGAGGTACACACTGAGGACCGTGGAATGTCAGAGTTAGAGGATATTTTCAACTAGAGTTAGAGATAGAGTCACAGCAGTAAGGATATTTGGTCTGGGTCTTGGGGGTGTAAAATTTTTATACAGATACTGGGGAAAGAGTATTTTAAGCAGAAGAAACTGTGATTTGAAAGGTGGAAAAGACATTTCAGGGCAAATACAAGTGGCTCAATTTTGTGTATCAAGAGCAAAGATTGAGCCAAGAAGGTAGTATGGAACAAGATAATAGAAGGCCTTTATTACCAGGCTAAGGAAGCGGTAGAGAACTGCTGAAGATCTTTTGAAAAGGTGAGGCAGAGAGGAAGATGAGACACAGGGCTTGAACAGACACAAGAGGTAGGCACTCAACACTTTCCATGGAGTAATCAATGAATCACATTTCCTTAAGTACATTTTAAAGCTGAAAAGTTTCCTGAGATAATTCCTGCTTTTCTTCAATGTCCTACTAATTTCTTCAATGTTTCTACTAATTCCAAATTGTGTTTTAAATATATCTGTCTCTTCTTGGAGAAAAGCCTCTTTTTGCCCTGTATTCCCCCGTGGTACCCTCCAATTGTGATCCCCTCCAATTTTGATCTCCTGTCATCCTCGTCAGTCCTATTTCCTCCCAGACCTCTTAAAGCCAGTGCTGTTTTCCTAGTCACTGTAGTGTCTGCACCTCTACTCAGGACACTTTTCTTCCTGATTTATTTTCACATCCAGTCATGTAAGTGTGTTCTCATGTCTGGAGTATATCGTCACATGTGTACGTCCTCTATAAGTGTTTATGCTTTTGTGTACTTTACCTTACAGTACTGTATACAGTACAGTAGTACAGTATCTTTATTTCAAGCCCAGGATGCCCGGAAGCAAGTATAAAAGCAGCAGTGATGTAGCTGGTACCGTATAGCCAATTATGTTAGTTGGGTATCTAGGCTAACTTTCTTGGACTTACGAAAAAATTGGGCTTATAAACACATTCTCAGAAGAGAACTAGTTTATATGCATGGGATTTACTGCATCTACTGCCTGGAGTTGTTATAAAGATTAAATGAGCTAATATTTTGACAAAATGTTAAGTGAAGTGACTGGTAGATGGTTACCACTTAGCAAATGTTAACCTAAAAAATAAAGACTAACTTAAAAAAAAAACTAACATCTAATAGATACGCTAAAATAATTTTAACATGAAGAAAAGCACATTTTAAAAAACCAACATCTAATAGATACTCTAAAATAATCTTAATGTGAAGAAAAGCGCATTTACTTTTTCTGCTATCCTTATTCTCATTCTAGTTCCCCTCATTTTCTTTCCCCTCCCTTTTGCTCCAGAGCCTTCATTTATTTGCAAACTTGAGAAATGCACTATAACTGGTTATGCAGACCTCCTCTGCTCTCCCAGAAATCAGCTAGTGGGAGAAAGGCCAAGTAGCAGCTGAAGAGACAGCCACTGAAATTAAATAATTGAGGCGTACTGAAATCCTCCTTGCTTACCTCCAAATATCATTGATGACCACTTTTGGATGACACATGGAACAACTCTGCATATGTTTTGTCTGATAAAGCTCACATATTTTACTCAGTCAATATCAGTCATAATAGCTGAGATCAGTGATTCTTAACCAAGGGCAATTTTGCACCCCAGGGAATATCTGGCAGTGTCTGGAGACAGTTTTGTTACAACTTTGAAGTTCTAGTGGCATCTCACGGTAGAGGACCGGGATGCTGCCAAGCATCCTACACGAGAAGCCCCTCTACAACTTGGAGCTATCCTACACCAGGTGTCAGTAGTGCTGAGGCTGAGAAACTGGTTTACACTGACTCAGTCTTTCCCGTTAGTGCCAGGTGACAGGGATGTGCTCAGGAGATGGCCCTAGAGGATGAGCAAATGGAAAGTCAAGCTCAGTGCTGGGCACACCTGATGGGGAATTGTGGGCCAGGGCAGGTGGAAGAAGGATCCTGTGATCCAGGGAGAAGTGCTGGCCAACGAGGTCTGAAAAAACTTTGCTCATTTGCCAATTTGGTCAAAGTAATGGGAACAGAATTTTCAAGGAATCACAGGGTGGCAGGGCAGTCCTGAGGCAAATGACTGATTTTTTTGTTTTGTTTTACCCTCCCCGTAGATAAGAATGGCAATCTGGAACTGCTGAGATGGAGTAGGGACCCCTCTTAGTGTCCTGCCACTAAAATTCCCAAGCATGGAAATAAAAGAAAATCTCAGCTGGGCTCGGTGGCTCAGCCTGGAATCCCGCGCCTTGAGAGGCTGAGGTGAGTGGATTACCTGAGCCCGCGGGTTCGAGACCTGCCTGGGCAACTTGGTGAGACCTCATCTCTACTATAAATCAAAAAATTAGCCAGGCGTGGTAGCGCGTGCCTGTAGTTCCAGCTACTTGGAAGGCTGAGGTGGAAGGATTGCAGAGCCCAGCAGGTCAAGGCTGCGGTGGCCGGGAGCGGCCACTGCACTCCAGTCTGGGCAACAGAAGGAGACTCCAACTCAAGTCCCTTCAAGGGACATTCCAGGCACCTCACTAGTCCTGAGGAGTAAATGAACAGAAGGTAACAATAGCTTAAAACAATAGCTAAGAGCGTAAGAATCACAGGATGTTTGGTTCCCTGTAACTAAAAATAACATCTTAACATATGTCCCTGAATTTTCAGGAACCTGGAGCCTCACCAAATGGATCCACTGGCATGTGGACCTCAGATAAGGGGGAGCTGAGCCTGAACTCTGCTGTTCTTTGTTCTCAACCTCCTCCTGAAAGTCCTGGCGGAGGTCAGTCCATGAGCCAAAACCAACATTCTTTTCTGCTGACCCTTAATTTTTTAGACAAAACTTCACCTCCTTAACCAACTGCAAATCAGAATACCTTTGAATCCATCTGTGACCCGTGGCCTCCACTTTGAGATGTTCCGCTTATTCAGGTCAAACCCATGTATAACCTCCACGTACTGAAATTTGACTTTGCCTGTAACCTCTGCTTCCCTGCCTCCAACAACCCTTACCTGTAAGTCATGGGGTTCGGGGGGAACTCAGGTACTAAGCATTAGCTGCCTGATTCTCCTTACCCTCCAATAAATGCCTCACTTTCTCTTGTTGCAATCTTGATGTCAGCGTTTGGCTTTGCTGTGCTGGGTGAGTGGACCCAATTTCGGTTTGGTAACACAGCTAATTAATCTCCAGGCTGGATTAGTTTAGCCTGTCTGGGTGTAGTGCAATGCAGTCAAGGTAACGGGGAAAAGATCACAAAGAGCCAGAATTTTTAGAAACTGTCTAGAATATTTAGGATGAAATAAGATATAGGTAAGTAGAACAGTTTTGAGAATTACAAGATAAAATTGAATTTCGGTAATGATTGGACAGTGAAAAACAGAAATTCCTCCAGCTAAACTAGATTTAATGTTGTAGTAGGTTGCAACATATATCCCAAATTCTTTGGCACTCCTTTCAAAGGGTGGAGTCTAATTCTCTTCTCTGAGATTGAGTTGGATTTAGTAACTCACTGCTTTTTCTTGTCTTTTTTCCTTTCTCTTTCTTTCCTTTCCTCTCTCTCTCCCTCGCTTTTTTCATTTATTTCCCCCCTCTCTCCTTCTCTCCTTCTTTTACTCCCTTCCTCCCTCCCTCCCTCTTACCCCTCTTCTCTCTCTGTGTGTGTGTCTTTTTCTTTCTTGGTCTCACTCTGTGACCCAGGCTAGACTGAAGTGATATGATCATAGCGCACTGCAGCCTCAAACTCCTGGGCTCAGGCCACCCTTCTCCTCCAGCCCCCTGAGTAACTGGGACTACAGGTGTGTGCTACCATGCCTGGCTAATTAAAAAAAAATTTTTGTTTTGGCATTAAGATCTTGCTATGTTGCCCAGGCTGGTTGAACTCCTGGCTCCAATAAATAGTCCTGCTCAGCCTCCCAAAGTGTTGGGTTTACAAGTGTGAGCCACTGTTCCTGGCTGGCTTTAGCAACCCACTTCTAATGAACAGGATCAAACCTAACTAATGGTATAAGCTCCTGAGGCTAGATCACAGAGACACATGCTCTCCCTTTTGGGCCACTTATCCTAGGGAGAGTGAGCTTCCAGATCACTTAGTAGTCTCAGGTAGGAGTATGTGTGACTAGAAACCAAGCAGCAGCCAGTTGATGTGTGAAAGAACCATCTGGGAGCAGATCCTTGACCCCAGTCAAGCCTTTATGGCTTAACAGCAATGGAGGAGACCCTGAAATGGAACCACCGGCAATACACAATTACCACATAACTATGTAAGAGTGAAGTGCTTATTAAGGACTGTTACAGACAGTATGCGTTAGGTTTGGTGTGCATCTTAAGGGTAGGAGATATTATTTGCGTAAGAAATAGAATTGTGTGGGTAAGATATGGGATCTCAAAGGAGGCTGCTAGGACTCCAATGCTGACTCACTTACTTGTTTTGTGACCCTGGGCAATTTATTCAACCACTCAGACTTCAGTCTGCTCATTTTAAAAGCAAAGATAATAATTCATAGTTGTAAAGTGCTTATTAGAATGTCTGGGACATAGCAATCATGAAATAAACATTAGCTGTTGTTGCCATTTCTATAGTTATATCACCTTACATTCAGATGGTGATTTAAGTTTACAAAACACTCTGCATATATTCTCAGAAAGCATAGAGCCTAGTTTTTAATAGGCCCAATGAAAGAATTATCACATCAAGTATTAACAGCTATCTTCATGGGGGATCTCAGCACATACAACTCTGGAGCTGGTCATGAGGCAGAAGCATTTGGCGCTGATTGTCCTGGGATCAAGGTGAAGTTTGTTGTCAAATATTGTTATAAGAACAAGCTCAAATAGATTTGGGTGAGAAGTAAATTAATAACATGTTCACATTTCAGACAGTTTAGCTGTCAATGTTATTTCCCCTTGAACTCTTAAAGAAAGGTTATCTAATTTTGGTACCAACTAAATTAACTTTGCAAAAAATGAGATCTGATTTCAAATGTCATGTGCTCTTGCCTATAATACACTTTTACCTATTGGTTATTACTGATGCCAGTTTCATTTGGGTTTCAAAATCTGGTACAAATCTCAAGCTTGAAATATAAAAACACAAAATAAAATGTAAATTTACAGGAGCTTTTCTCAGAAGTTCCTTTCTGCTCAAATGAGTGTCTTTTGGTTGTTTGCTATCTCTGTCACTTGTACCCATGAGCTTTCAGAACAAAGTCAGGCATAGGTATTCAGACAGTGTCACACTTGGGTCAGTTGTGTGTCTTATAAGGTGAGCCAGGCAGAGCAATGTACCTCTTTGGAATAATTCATCTAATTTTCTTTTTAGCCTAATCTTGAAATAGCAAAATAATTGGGGAGAAATTTTAGAAACTTTCCTGGAGAAACAAAATGTGATAAAATATATCAAGAGCATGTCTTTCTTGCCAAGAGTAGGGAATGGCGCATTTTCATCATGTTTACTAGAAAGTAGCAAGAATAAAGTCGAAGCATTTTGAACTGCATGCACTTTAAAAATAAAGAAAAGAACTGTTCTGTTGAAGAGACATAGTGAATCAAAAACAGACAACTTGGTGCTTTTTGTTTTGTGGAGAGGAAACTTTCCTTCATTAAAACTTATATTATTTAGAAAATCACAAGGTCACTTCTAATCACAGTGTGTTTTGTGTGGAGCTGATCCGTTCACTTCAAAGATTTCACTGAAATCAGCCTGTTTTGTCATTTGCACCAGGATAAAGCCTTTAGCAACCACATTTCAAATCCTTTCGTGATGTAAACTGCAGAAATGATGAAATGAAGAGCAGAAACCATTAAAAAACTTCTCAAGGAGAACAATATTTTGAAGCAAACTATTATAGTTAGGTTTTTTTTGTAAATAGGGATAATAATAGCTCCAACTTTATAGGGCTATTATAAAGATGAATTATCATTTTGAGTAAATATTAACAAAGAACTTAGAGCAGTGCACATATTTCATGATATTTAAGTGTGCAAGTGCATAAATAAAAGAATTCTTGTGATGCAGTAACTCAGAATAGAAATAAATGTTAGTGTCAAGAGAGAGATAGGGTAGTAGGTGACTGGATGCTTATTTGTGTGATTATTTATAGCTGCTGAACCAAGCCACTCAGTTCTGCAAAGTTCTTCTAAAAACAGTGATATCAGATGGTTTTTTTTCTTGACTGTTAAATATGCTTTGTTCTTCTTTTCTTTGCTAGGGCTTTCCCTCTAGTTGTTTGGTTCTAGGAGAGTCTTTTAGATGTTTCTTAAGGTCTTGGTGTTAAATTCCTTTGATCATAATGTGCTCTTACCTTATTTTTTTGCCCATTGAATTAGTACAATGCAATTTCAACATGGTGCATCCTCTCAAATGACACACTTACTCCCCACGCCCCCACACTCATGCACACTCAGGAACATTCCCTCGCATGAATGCTGGATAAGTTTCTACTGAAGTTTGGATTTCTTGGTTGTCAGGATACATTTATTTTCCAGAGTGGTTACTCTGTTAAAGGAAAGAGTAGTTGAGTCCTCTGGTTCTTTTTCAAGCAGGTTTTAACTTTCTGTGATCATTTTAACAATTCATATTTGCTTTAGACTTTACAGTTTACAAAGCAATTTCTAGAAATGATCTAATTTTATCCTCATAACAACCCTATAAAGCATGAATATTATTAACTTTGTATCTGAAGGTGCCACAGGTAAGAGGAAGTTGAGTCTCAGAGGGACTAAATTACCCACCCCAACATCACCACTCATTGTGGAGTTAAAAGTTCCCAGACCTAAACTTTATTCCCATCTTACCTTCATTCAATTACTCAAGGTTTTATTTATTTATTTTTAAACTTTTTTTTTATTTTAAAGATGGGGGTACAAATCAGGGTTAGGTATATAAATGCTCATTGTACAGGTAAGGTTCTATTTTTAAAACCAGAATTAAAGCAAAAAATTCAAGATGGTTAATGGTGCTTTTTTTTTTGAGATAATGTTTCATTCTCCTCCATAGTTGCTTACAATAATCAGTTTGACTATTATTTATGTGCATATTAATACCTTTAATGTGAGATTTTAGATTTTGTGGTAGGCAGAATTTAAAGATATCTTCCAAAATTCCTGTTCTCTGATTATTTGATTAAGTGCCAACTTAGCTGACTTTAAAATAGGAAGTTTATCCTGTATTTTCTGGGTGGGCCTACCAAATGTAATCACATGACTCCTTTAAAAACCAAAAAGGAAGTAGAACAGGAAGCCAGAGGAATTAAAAATGTGAGTACCCAATGCACTGTTATTGGTTTGCAGATGGAGAGGGTCGGGTGAAAAGTGTGAGAAGGAGACCCAAGCCCCAGATGAGAATTGTAACTCTGGCTGATACCTTGGTTTTAGCATGTGGTATGACTTGGACATGGTTGGTTTGTTCCCACCAAACCTTATGTTGAGAGTAATCCCCAGTGAGGCGGTATTGGAGGTGGAGTCTAGTGAGAGGCATTTGAGTCATGGGAGTGGATCCCTCAGAGTGGCTTGATGCTATTCTTGTGGTAGTGAGTTCTTGCTCTCATGAGACTGGCTTGGTTCCTGGGAGAATAGATTCGTTTCTATGAGAATGGGTAGTTATAAAACCAGGATGCCTCTCAGGTTTCCTCTCTCTTGGCATGTGCCCACTTCCCCTTCTCTGACATAATTTGATGCCGCTCAAAAACCCTCACCAGAAGCCAAGTAGATGCTGGCACCTTGTTTCTTGTAAAACCTGCAGAGCCATAAGCCAAATAAACCTTTTTTCTTTATAAATTATCCAGCCTCAGGTATAACAGTTTGCACAAGCAGACAGCGTGGTGGGATCCTGTATAGAGAACCCAGGCATGCTGTGTTGATTTTTCCCCTACAGAATTGTGAGCTAATCAGTGGGCACTGTTTTAAGTCTCTAAGATTGTGACAATTTGTCTGCAGCATAGAAAACCAACAAGATCTGGACATTTTAAGTCTATGAATTTCAAAGGAGAAATATGTTATCTTTTTCTTTATCACATTCTTGACGCCACTTGTGTGTCCCTTTTCCTGAACACCTAGATGAGAGGACAGCGACAGTCTTCATTAATCATTGACAAATAAACACTTGGCTCCTGGAGACTCTAAATAGCTTCTTCACATCTTATCAGGAGGTTTTTCACCCCCTGAGCGATAGCAACACTGCTCTCTTTATAAATAAAAAGCATCTGAACCACTTCTATTAGTAATGACGGTATCTACCAAACAGTCTGCACACTGTTTCATCTGTTCACACACTGACCAGGGCCACACTTCTGTCACCACAGGGACTCTGTAACCTTAGAGTTCAGCTTTATCCCCTTTGTATGACTATAACTGGCTCCCTGACACTGGGTCAAAGATTCTTGTCTCCTTCATACAGTTAGGAGAAGACACAGTCAGCGCCTAAATTTTATCCATTGGACATTTTGTCTGGACCAGGAGTTCTATTCCTGGATGTTATGGGTTGAGTTATGCTCCTCAATACTTTATATGTTGAAGTTCTAACCCCCAGTGTCACACAATATAACCATATTTGCAATAGGGTCACTGCAGATGCAGCTAGTTAAAATGAGGTCATACTGGAGTAGGGTGAGCCTTTAATCCAATTTAAGTAGTGTCCTTACAGAAAAACAAAACTTGGACACAGATACACACACAGGGAGAACATCTCATGGAGATAAAGGCAAAGTCCCAGAAGCTATGAGGAAGCCCCAAAAAGATTCTTTCCCTACACCCTCTGAAAGAACCAGTCCCGCTGACACTTTGATCTCAGGCTTCCAGCCTCCAGAACTGTGAGTTGTTATGTTTCTCATTTAAGCACCCAATATAAAATACTTTGTTATGGCAGTCCCAGTAATAAACTAAGTGAGGTGGGAATTCTTCCCAGACTGGCCTTCACTGCAGCTGAAGGGATAACCAGCCCCATGTCCTAATGTCAATCTTGTTATGTTGACCTTTGTGGCAATTTGGTGTTTTTTTTTTTTTTTATTCTGCAAAGGTGTACCTCTTCCAGGTAATGTCTACCTGTAGATTCTTGTATTTGTCAGATGCTCAGAAGCTCCACATAGAGGAACATCAAGTGATACATACTAGCACCAGAATCTGAGTCATCAACATGAGATGGGCCAAGTGTCTGAGTAGTGTTCTATCTATTCAAAAAGAAATGCAGATATGTGATAATGCAGGCTCCAGAGAGGATTGTTGTAGCAGGAAATAATGAAGATATTTCATTTCATTTTCTTTTCTTTCATTTTTTTTTTTTTTTGAGTAGGAGTCTCATTCTGTCACCCAGACTGGAGGGCAGTGGCATGCTCACAGCCACCACAGCCTCAACCTGCTGGGCTCAGGTGATCCTTCCTCCTCAGCCTTCCAAGAAGCCGGAACTATAAGCGCATGCCACCAGCCCAGCTAATTTTTGATTTATTGTAGAGATGAGGTCTCACCAAGTTGCCCAGGCTGGTCTCAAATCCTGGACTCAGGCAATTCTCTCACCTAGGCTCCCCAGAATGCTGAGATTTCAGGCTTGAATCACCACACCCAGCGGAAGATGTTTCATTTTCAAAACCAGCAGATCTTGACCTTATTCAGTCAACTCCCTTTAAACCTCTGGCACTAAAAACACCACCTGGTGTACTTACGCTTAGTGAAAGGCCACAAGATTTTCTGGATTTAGAGAGACCTCCTACAACCCTTCAAAACGAAGAAATCCATGCAGTTGGCAGGCTTAAAAGAGAGCACTCTATGAGTGAAAATGCTGTTCGCCAAAATCGGCAGCTGGTCAGAAATGATTCTATACCTGAGTTGGGTGATGGGCCTGCCGCCGCCACTTATAATCCTCATCACGACAACGTTAGGTATGCATTTCAAATATAGATGCAACAGTTGAAGGAACATCAGATAACATGACTGTTGTAGATGCAGCTTCATTAAAACGATAGATAATCAAATTAAATAGACATCTACAATTTCTAGAAGAGGAGAACAAAGAACATGCTAAAAGAGAAGTGGTCATGCATTCAATTACTGTCACAATCTGGCTGCTTAATAGCTGGCTCTGGTTTCATCACTAGAGGTAATATCAGCTTTCAAAGATATTGTTCCAACATCTGAAAGTATAAAAGATTTGCAAACTTCTTTGTTTCTCTCTCTGTGTTGTTTCCCGTTTTATAGTTCATACCCTGAAAAAGTATTTCTTCCAGAAAGTGTGTGCATGTGTGTGTCAGGGGGGGAGACCTATATTTGTAGAAGTAAAGGTATGTTCTGTCATTCAGCTGTATTCACATTTAACCAATTCTGCAGTAATACTTGCTTAAATTTCTCCCTTTGCATGTTTTGCAAATAAACTCTAGTTTGTTGGTTTTTCTTTTTTAAAGGAATTGATTTTTTTCCTCAGCATTCTGCATAACTAATTCTGAATAGGAGAGAGTGTGTAGAGAATGGACTTAGAAAAGCATCTGTAAAAGAAAAACAATACTTGTCCTGCTTCTCAAACACTATCAGATTAAGCGATTTTGTTAATAAATATTTTTGTGTTCACATTTCAACATTAACACTTTTGAAGTCTTGGTGCCTGATTTAAGAAAATCAAACCACCTAATATTTTATGATTGCCTTCATTGAGCACCTGTACAGATTAAATTAAAATAATTTTTAATATTTCAGCAGTTTATGTAACATGTGTGTGATATGTGCGTTCTTATCTTCATTTTAGTTTTGCAGATGTTTTTCTATAAAGTACGTTTTTACCAAGTCCATGTGTGAATGATTTTTAAAAACGATATAATAAGGTAGAATTGTGGTGTATTCAATAAACTGTCAGCCAGAGGGGGGAAAAAAGACTCAGTGTCTAACCACAGCAAGAAAAATAAAAACCTAAGATTTAGGGACCGTGGATTTTGTGTCAGTTTGTGACATTCTGTGTGATTTGAGCCTTGTCCAGCTCTGCTCCGCTGACTTCTCTATCTGTGGAGTGGGAGTAGGTGAGTGGCCACCACATTCTTCCTAGATATTGTGGTGTAATGTCTGTGAAAGTTTTTAAGTTCTTTGGAAAATGTGTACAAAGCCAGGCTCGGTGGCTCAGCCTGTAATCCCGCGCCTTTGGGAGGCTGAGGTGAGTGGATTGCCTGAGCCCGCGGGTTCGAGACCCGCCTGGGCAGGCGAGACCTCATCTCTACAATACATCAAAAAATCAGCCGGGTGTGGTAGCGCGTGCCTGTAATTCCGGCTACTCGGAAGGCTGAGGCGGAAGGATTGCTGGAGCCCAGCAGGTCGAGGCTGTGGTGGCCGGGAGCAGCCACTGCACTCCAGTCTGGGCAACAGAGTGAGACTCCAACTCGAAAAAAAAAAAAGTGTACAAAATACATTTTCCCAAGAAAACATGAAAACTATTTTGTGCATTTGTGAGTGTAAACTCATCTTTCACTGTGTCTTCTAAGTCACCAGCCCTTTGGAATCATTCTTTATCAGAATTTGCCTGAAGAGAGAGGAAAGTGAAAAGGGCATGTAAAACCAGGTGCAATGGCTCACGCCTGCAATTCCAGCATTTTGGGCGGCCAAGGCAGTAGGATTGCTTGAGTTCAGGAGTTCAAGACCAGCCTGGTCAACACAGCAAGACCTCATCTCTACAAAAAATCAAATAAATAAGTAAGTAAATAAATAGATAAATAAATAGGCATGTCAACTAAAAAGAATTAAAGTAGCAATGGACAGGGCCTATGTCCAGGCACTACAACTGGAAAGAGAGAGAAGGAGCAATGTGACTATTATGAGGGTCTATATTTAGTACTGAGATCGATAGTATTAGCATCATGTGATATTTTGCAAAATATTGCAGTTGGAGTGATTTTGTGTACGCATATATATGTACATATACTTTTGTGTGATTGGTATATTTCTGTATGTGTTGTGATTGTATGCATGTGTGTACATCTCTATAGGTGTATATATACAGCGTGTGCATATACATGCATGTATACACACACAAATACTTGGAAGCTTCATATGATGAGGTCCTGTATGACAAGTACTTTATGCAAAGACTGGGACAGTATGGGAGAGGTGGACCTAAGAATTTCCAGTTTTGAAAGATTTATCTGGCAGCATTCGCTTTTATATTACTAAAATGTATTCCTAGATCCAGAGCCTTAAGGAACCCCTAAATTACAGGTCTGTGGCAAGAAATTCAAGTAGGATAGCTGAAGCTGAAGCACACTGGCCTAAACCTTATAATAAAATCTTACTCATTTTTAGGGCTCAGTTATTTTTTCTTTGGAATGTTCTGACCTTTCATTTCCCTTTTCCGATGACCCATGCATAGAGTTTGTTCATTCCATTAGAATAAAACTTATCATATTGCGTCTTTGTTCTTCACACAGATACTTTTGAGGTTTGGTGCCAAGGCATAGCCGTGAGTAAATATCATAGACACCTACAAGAACTGGATCTTCTTCTGCCCCAAGTCAAGTGTCTGGAACTCACAGGCATTTGACGAATGTACTTGGTTCCACTGAATTCCTTGCATGTGTGGAGCGTCAACCTATGCCTGTCTTCACAGCGAGCTCTCACTTCTGGTTCCATTCACTCGTCATGTCTCTATTTCCCTGACTTTCTGTTTTTATGAGTTGAACTATTATCAAGTCCTTAGCATAAGGCCTGACCAGAGTCAGGGTCCATCACTATTCACTGAATGAGTGAGTAAGCATCTGCAGACTTTCCGGCTGTGTGGTATTCAGGAACTCAGGCTCTGCAGTCAGATCTGAATTTGGCCCCTGTCTTAGCCACTGAGTTTTGTGTGACTGTAGACAAATCCCTCCATCTCTGTAAACCTCCTCTGTGATGTGGAGGTAACAGTATCCACTTATGTATTTATTTGAAGACAAAATGAAATAACACATGTGATACATAATGATTCATATAGTGTTAGTGTTGTCTTCCTGATTTTATGACCCATAATTACAGCAACCACCCCTATTCATTTCCATACCTTCAGAACCTGGCACCTTGCACCTTTGGCAGAGGACAATTTAGTGTTGAATAAATGTCAAGATCATGGTGGAAACTCATTATTCTCCCAAAGAAGTGAGAATCATAGGAAGAATCTTTGTTGTAGACCATAGAGCATCCACTCCAATTATTTTTAAGTAGGACGGCTTGGGTGACAGAAACCAGTAAGGCAGGAGAAACAGGCTGTAGGCTGGAGTTCCAGAAGACACCTCCGAACCACACCCCTGAACTGATCTGGAAAGGGAACAGTTGCTGCTGCTGGGTTAGGAAGCCACCACTGCTTCTAGCCATAGGACCGTTTTGCCACCACTGCCACACCCCCTACCATACTGCTTCCTCCACCAACACCAGTAAAAAGAGGCCCTGCACACTCATATCTCTTCATTTCACCGACTTCTGAAGCAAGGCCTCATGCAGACATGCTGACTGCAGAATCTGTCACCCTTGCAGTGCATTTACTTTTTGGATTTGAAGTTGCAGAGAAACTTCGGTGTGTTTATAGAGTCAAAAGGTCAGTGTGCTAGAGTAGAGGAGTTGGGGAGTGAGGTAACTGTGATGTGCAGAGGTGTTGGTTTACCTGCAGGAATTTCACTGGTCCATCTCCTCACATCACTGCACAAAACATGTTAGGATGGATAGCAAATCTTTCAAAGGACACCCCAGAAAGAAAGCAATAGGCTATATGGTTATGTCCCCACAAAATTCACAGGTGCAGTGGTGTTAGGAGATGGACCCTTTGGGAGGTGATTAGCTTATGAGGGGGAGCCCTTTTGATGAGTATAATTATAAAAGAGTCCTCAGAGCTAGCTTGTCCTTTCCATTGTGTGAGGACACAACTAGAAGTCACTAAGAACCAGAATACCGGCCTTCACCAGACACTGAGTCTGCAAAAAGCTTGAACTTGGTCCTTCCAGCCTCCAGAACTGTGAGAATTAAGTTTATGTTGTTTATAAGCCATGAAGAAAAAGGAAGAAAGGAGGGAGGGAGGAGGAGAAGGGAAGAGAGAAAGAAAGAGAAGAATGATATAAAGAAAGAGACAGAGGGAGAGGAGGGAAAGAAGAAAGGGAAAGAAAAAAGAAAGGATAGAGGGAGAGAGAGAGAGAAAGAGAGAAAATCAGTAAGAAACAGAGAGAGGAAAGAAGGAAAGAAGGGTGACAGGGAGGCCGGCTGTACTGGGAAGGGGATTTGACAGCTACTTACTGTAACTTCAGATAGTCCCCCCTGGATTTTACTTGAGTTACAAGGCTTACTCCTCAGAGAGCCCATAAAGATAGGAGAGATGTATTGCTTGATTTTAAATAAGAGAGTATTTAAAGGCAGGAAGCAAGTCTGCTATGCAGGGATATTTCTGAACTTAAATTTCAGATAAAACATGTTTGGATCTCTTGGTTTATTAAAATAATGGAAATGTTAAAGGGTTACATAGATTTGCTCATAGGTATTTTCTGCCAGGGCACACATTTTTGAAATTTGTCAACATTTCATGTCCCTGTCCTAGGTCAGGTCACCCTGACTGCTAGTTACCAGAGAGATGATATTCTTCCAGCCTAAGATCCAAGTCTGTCTCACCTGATATTAAATTATCTCTAAATTTCTTCCTCTGGGGGGAGGGTGGCATAATAAGCTGGCTAGGTAATTGCTTCTTTAAGATCAAACATAGGTTTTACATTTTGGATCGGCTCAGAATTTACTGAATTCTTGAAAATACTTTTAGCAATAGATAATTTTCCTTTAGAATAAGATCAAAAGTGGCTTATGACATTCTCAAATGCAACATTTCAACATTTTTATATAATTATGAAATAATATATATTTTGTATGAAAATCAGAAAATACATGAAAGTACAAACATAATGAAAATTACTTGTAAATAGTCTAGATGTTTTGGATATGGGTACACATTGCATTTGTTGGGTCATTCTAAGTATTTGCTATAGACTGGATTTGTGTTCCACCCAAATTCCTATGTCAAAACCTACCACCCAATGTGTTGGTAACTGGAGGTGGGGCCTTTGAAAGGTAAGTTTGTCGTGAGGTCAGAGTCCTCATGAATGGCATTCATTGCCTTGTAAAAAAGAGACATCAGAGAGATTCCTTGCCCCTTCTGCCGTGTGAAGACACAGTGAGAGAACAGACCCCTGTGAACCAAGACTTGGGCCCTTGCCTACTGACGAATCTGTAAGCAACTTGATCTTGGAATTCCCAGCCTCCTGAATTGTGAGAAATAAATTTCTGTTGTTTATAAGCTACTCAATTCACGGTTTTGGTGTTATATCAGCCTGAATGTACTAAGACAGTACTATCGTATGTATTGTTTTATTTAATTCTTATGATGCTGCCATGAGGTAAGTATATTTATTCTTTTTGTTTCGCAGATGAAGAGAATGAGATTTAGAGAAGTTAAATGACTTGACCAAATTCAAACAGAAAGTTGTAAAGCTTGAATTTGACCTCTGGCGATCAGATTTGTAATTCTGCTCTGTTACCCTCTACAATGTGTGTGTGTGTGTACACACGCATATGTGTGGACATTTAGAGTCACACTGTATATACTCTATAGACAGCTGCTTTTTTCAATTGGTTGTCTTTCTTGATGCCATTACGTTTCTTTTTTTCTATTACATAATTTTGGGGTATGATATGATCATTCATTGTAAAGCATAGTTTGTTTTTCTAAAACTTTATGTTTAGACATTAAAGCAATTTTTTAAATGAATGTCATTACTCATAAGCATAAGGGTTTCTGTAGAATATATTCCTAGAAAGAAATTGCTTGGAAAAATAATAGGCATATTTTTTAAAGCTCTTGAAATATAGTGGACAAGTTGTGGTACATAATTTTTGTTACTTTCCCTCTAAATCAGGAGTCTGTGAGCTATGACCCACAGGCCAAATCTGGCATAGTCCCCGTATCTGCAAATCAAATTTTATTGGAACACAACCAAATCCATTTGTCTACAACTGTGTGATAACAACAGAATTTAGTGTTGTGATGGAGGTCACATGGTTCACAACAGTGGAAGTATTTACTATCTGTTTTTTTACAGAGAAGATTCACAATGCCCGTTCTAAATAGTAAATGATAAAAGTACAAATTTCTAAGATTTGTTCCTGCAAATCTTAGCTATAACAGGATAGATGGCTAGATGAATGTTTGGATAGATAGGTGAATATATAGATGATCACAAATCTGGTAGATTAAATGAGTATTTCAATGTTGAAAAAATTTGTGTTTACCAGTTATTTGCATTTCTGCTTCGGTGTCCACTATCCCTTTTAAAAATATATTTATTTACCATTTTGTTTGTTGAATTCTTCATACATTAAATATATTTACACTTTGACTGATATGTATTCTCTTTCAGTCACTTGTCTTCTATATTATTTATGATGGTTTTTGGTATAATAAAGGTTTTAATTATTTGTAGTAAAATCTACAAATCCTGTCATTTAGGATTCCTTCGTTCAATTAAGTTGTACTGGGAAAGCCTTGTCTTCCTCGGTGCTCTGTGCATTTTCACGTGTCTTCACCTGCCTCTTTTGTTTGTTTATTTATTTGTTAATTTATTGCTGTGAACTCCAATTCATTTGGAGGATATTTTGGATGAGAGTGAATAGTTAGGAGCTAGTTTAAAATTTTCAGCATCGTTGATGGGACAATCTTCCTTTGCTCTGGCTTCACAATCCTACTTTTAGTGTATGCTAAATTCTGATTTACATTAATGTCTGTTGCTGCTTTTTCTGTTATAGTTTATTCATTCTCTCTGCTCTCATATTATCCACTAAACTCTTATTCAGCAATATTGTTGATTTTTTAATTTTTATGAATATCTGATAGTTGTGCATATTTATGGGGTACTATGTGCTATTTTGACACAAACATACATATATTACTACCAAATCTGGGTAACTGAGATATCACCTCAAGAATTTATCTTTTCTTTACACTGGGAACATTTTAAATTTACTCATCTAGTTACTTTGAAATATACAGTGAATTATTGTTAACTATAGTCACCCTATTTTGTTATCAAACACTAGATCTTATTTCTTCCATCTGACTGTATTTTTGTACCCATTAACGAACTCCTCTTAATTCTCTCCTCCCCTACTATCATTTCTAGTCTCTGGTAACCATAACCATCATTTTACTCAAGACTTCCACAAGTTCAATTTTTTTTTTTTTGCTCCCACATATGAATGAGAACATGTGACATTTGTCTTTCTGTGCCTGACTTGTTTCACTTAACATAATGTTCCATCCTTGTTGCTGCAAATGACAGAATTCATTTTTTTAATGGTAGAATAATATCCCATTGTGCATATATATCACATTTTATTTAACTATTCATCTGTAGTTCAACACTTAGGCTATTTGCATTCTTAGCTATTGTGAATAGTGCTTTAATAAACACAAAAATGCAGATATGTCTTCAATATACTGATTTCTTTTCTTTCAGATATATGCCCATAATATATATAATCCACAGAACTACTGGATCCTATGATAGTTCTCTTTATTAGTTTTTCGGGGAACCCCCATTGTGTTTTTTCCTCAGTGGTTGTACTGAGTTATATTCCCACCCACAGTGTCTTCTGAGTGTTCCCCTTTCTTCACATTTTCACCAGCATTTGTTGTTTTTTGTCTTTTTAACAGTAGCCATTTTAACTGGGGTGAGATGATATATCATTGTGGTACTGTATCATTGTAGTGATTAGTGATAGTGAGTACTTTTTCATGTACCTATTGGCCAATTGTACAACTACTTTTGAGAAATGTCTATTTAGGTCCTTTTTTACTTTTTAATCAGATTTGTTGTTGTTACTATTGAGTTCTTTCAGATACTTATATATTCTGATATTAATCTCTTCTTAGTTGTATAGTTTGCAAATATTTTCTCTATTCTGTGGTCTCTACGTTGGTAGTTTTATTTGCTGTGCAGTAGTTTTTTTAGCTTGATGTGACCCCTTTTGTCATTTTTTTCTTTGGTTGCCTATGCTTTTGAGGTCTTATTCAATAAATCTTTGCTCAGACCAATGTCCTGTTTTCTCAGTGTTTTCTTCTTGTGGTTTCATAGTTTCAGGTCTTAGCATTTAAGTCTTTAATCCATTTGGATTTGACTTTTGTATGGTGAGAGACAGGAGCCTAGTTTTATTCTTCTGCATGTGGATATTCAATTTTCCCAGCACCATTTATTAGAAACTGTTCTTCCCCCAGTGTATGTTCTTGGAAACTTTGTGGAAAATGAGTTAGCTGTAAATGCATATGTTTAAATCTAGGTTTTTATTTTGCTCCATCATTCTATGTATCTGTATTTATGCTAGTACCATGGTGTTTTGGTTACTATAGCTTTGTAGTATAATTTTAACTTAGTTTTGCTTTATGAAAAAAAACTTCCTTACTACTTTTATGTAAACTTTTTATGGTCTCTTCCATACTATTTATTCTTCCGACTCCATGAACTCAGAATCACTTTTACAGTCTTAAAAAACTTAATTGGGATTTAAATAGAAAGACATCACAACAACAATTAGCTTGAGAAGAATTGAAATATTTACCATATTGTGTTCCCATTTATTTAGGTTCTTTTTATGTTTCTGAGAACTATTTACAATATAGATCCTGCACAAAGTTTCAAATGCTTATTCCTAGAGATACTAAATTTTCTTGTGCTAATAAACTCTCATCTCATGACATTTTCTAACTGTATATTCTTGGTATTTGAAAGGGCATAACATGGATTTAATATATCAAATGAGCAACCATTTTAACATTGCCTCAATGTCATGTTTTTCTAGCAATTCTCTTAACTTACCCACTAATCACTAGCCAAGGACAGAACAGTTTCTCAGAGGTAGCTACTGATCGTTGTTTTACAACCCCTCTTCCCAGCTTATTTTGTACTAATTAGCTTTTCTATTTCCAATATTTGTCTCCAACCATAAGACCCAAGTTAACCTATTCAGCCCTTCATGACACAGGCAGACCCCACCATGGCAGCAGTCTTGTGGCTAAGTCACCCATTTGCCTGCTGTCCATCACCTGATGTCAGTGCCTGCCCCTTTGTGATTACATGAAACAGACCATCACTGAATCACCTTAATGGACTTACCCTATCAAAGGGAAGGATTAAAAGCATTCAACCTTGAGCAGTCATTTGCCATTGCCTTACTAGACTCTGGAGGAACTCAAATCATTCTACAAAAAAGATACCTGCACATGTATGTTTGTTGCAGCTCTATTCACAATAGCAAAAACATGGAACCAACCATGTTTCCCATTTAAGTTGGACTGGATAAAAAATGTGGTACATATACACAATGGGATATTATGCAGCCATAAAGAAGGACAAACATATGGACTCCTCAGCAACTTGGATGGATTTAGAGTCGATCATACTCAGTGTTCTATCCCAGAAACAAAGAACACAGTACCATATGTTCTCACTCATAAGTGGACATTGAGCAATTATCATAATACTATATAAAAGGGAATGGCAGTAGTAGAAAACTACCGGGGGAAGAGGGGTGGGATTGGCAGTTGAGGGAAACTGCTAAGGCACACCTCATCAACAAGGGTACCTGCATAATCAAAGTTTGTATACCTAACCCTGAATGTTCCCCACGTCATTAAACTTAAAAAAAGTTATCTATTCAGTTACTTAATTCAAAATAATTTGCTAAAGTAAAATAGAAAAACATATTTAGTAAAATCAGATTGATGACAACATGAAAGAATAATAGACAAAACAAAGTCAAATCAGAAAACAATAGGTTTAACATTTCATTTATGAATTACAGAGTCTAAAGTAACATTTAAAATCAATTTGCTTTTATTTCCTTTTCTTTTTTTTTTTAAAAAGCACTTCTTGTCTGTCTTATGTTTTCTTTTTGATCCGAGAGTCAGATGATTTTTGTCTTTCAATTTGCTGTCCTTCATTATTCACCGTGGTGTTGGGGTCTATGGGTCAGACTGAGGGAAGTGAGAGAAAGATCTAGTGGAAATGGCACTGCCTCACCATCCATCACGCTCAGGAACCCAGCTCTTGCTGATCTTCCTTTTTGCTATAAGTAGATTTATAAGAATCTGATTGCCACCTGTGAATGCCAAGCATGCTTCCACACCACGTCTCGCATTTTATCTGCAAGACAGTGCATCCAGGAAACACCAGCTGAGGAATGTGCAAATTCACACCACTGAACCGCTGAGAAATTCTTTAGCTCTAACTCAGGAACTGCCAGAGGGAGCTATATTTGCTCTCCCTGACTGACATGTAACAGGGGTTCGAGAAGTCACTTATTTTTCACTCCATTGTTACGAATGTGACTAAAAATAGAAAACTCAGGGTTTTCTCTCCTTGGCTGAAGAAATCACAGTGAGGAGCACCTGCCACATGGGCCATGGCTAATTAGCTTGAAGATTCCAGCTGGCCTTTCCTGGACTACTGAGGGCCTCCAGACAGCCAGGGAGGATTATGCTATCCCTTGGGCAGTAGAGCCAACCAACGAGGAAGTGCTTTCCTTCAATTAAAGGCTCACCAGCCAATGTGGGTGTCCTGGATAATTTCATTAAGACAGGCCACTCTCCGGCACAATTTCAATTCTGTCACAGTCTCCAAGATATTTCTTCTGGTTTTGACATTTCCTGGGAGTAATTTGAAAGAGTGGAAACATAATCAAGGAAATGAAATATTTCTACTTCTCTACTAACTTTGGAACAGCAGAGGGGACACATGCCAAGGATGGAACCTTGCAGGAAAGTTTCATGTTCCCAGAAAAAAGGTAGTAATGTCACTTGATAAGAGCAAGAGATTGAGACGAAGGAGAATGTCGTCTAGCCACAGAGAGATCACGAAACCCAGCACGAGGCTAGGAATGCCGTGGGCCTCAGCACATTGCTCCAGCGTTGAATTTAGATTTGTTTCATGCTGTGCATTGTGGCAAGAACATCGTCTAGGATCTAGGGGACTGTGGATGGAAGCTGCTGGATCCTACAGGACCACTCTTCTGACTTGATGAGTCTTAGGATGTGGACAGCTGATGGCAGACAACCAGATTCCAGCCTAAATAGTGGTGAGGGAAGGAGCTAGTGCAACCAAGATGCAAAGGACACAAGAACAGCAAGGATTGCCGCTGAAACAAATGAGGACTTTTCAGAGCAGTTCTACTAAATAGAGCTGCTGAATTACATGCTAAAGTAGCACCTACAGTGTTGCTGTCTTTCCCTCCCTCCCTCTCTCCTTTGTTCCTTCCTTCTTTCCTACTCAGAAAAGCCATGGTTTACACCTCTTCATTGCTAAGTGGTGATGTTTGGTGGTTGATCTTTCCTTTAGTGCTAAATTGGAGTTGTGCTGGTTTCATCCCGATGATAAAGAACATGAGTGCACACTTCATATTCCATTCTTTCTGCCCTGTCCCCTTCCAAATGCAGAATGGTCTTCTCTTTCCTCCACCCCTGACCTCTTCCACAGGCTTGTTCACTTCACTTATCAGCCGTGACACTGGGGTCTAAATCATCCTCCCTAGAGCAGTGTTTTCCAAACTGCTGGGCCTGACCTATGAATGGGTCTTGTGAAAAGTTTAGTGAGTTGCAACAAGCATTTTTTAAAAAAGAAAGTAGAAGAGAAGATAGGGTATTAGGATGCATTATACATAGGAATGATTCTTGTGTAATGAAACTGGTTTAGCTAAATGTATGTATATGCCAATACTAGGTAAAATATATTACTTAATGTGGGGCGCAGATAAGGAAAATGGAAAAGTATTGCTGAGGGGTGGTAGGGTTCATTGGTGGCCGTTGCATGAGTCCTCGGGGACAGTGGCTACAGGGTTCCACAGACGAGATGAGCCAAGGTGGTGTCTTGTTCGGATTATCTTCTGCTTTCTGATGCTCTTGGAATTGCATTAGTTTCTGGCTGTTTTCCAAGTGTTGTCCGTTAAAGTGAACTATAGGTGGACCTCTGTAGCTTGCAAGGTCTCTGAATTATGCTGTAATATAGAGAGTTAAGTGTGACTCCCCCTGGTGCCGACCCTACAAACGCTCTGAAATGGGAAAGTCAGTCCTAACTGGTGTCAGATCTAAAATTAATATGGTTTACTCTTCTCTTTCCCCCACAAAAGACAAAGAAAGCCAAGTTAAGTGTACTAATTAGGGTCAAACAGATTCTCAAGAGAAGGCAATATTCTGAGTATTGGTAATGTCATCTAGAATTTTAATGAAATGTAATATGCCACATCACCCTTAATTAATATTCACAGACAGCCTACTGTTATACTTAGCAATTAGGGTTGAGAAGGATTGTAAAGGGTAAAATCACCAGATAAGATGGTTTCAAGTATGACAATGTGCCTCTGTGCTGTTTCAGCCAATGTATTAAGTAATTGTAGGGTTTATGGATTTAAGCAGAGTCCTAGGCTAGGAGTACTGTATGTATCTATATTGTTTTGCTTATTACTTGTCAATAGGAAATTTTAACAATTAATTGCTGTCTATATAATTTACTACATTATTATCTATATAATAAAAAAGTACTGGCAGGAAACAACCTCTGAGATAAATTGAGAAAAGTAGGGTGTAGAATGATGCATTTAATAAGGCTCATTTGGTTGTAAAAAGAGAGAGGGAATTACATATTTTTTTGCTTGCTTATGCATAGACAGATCTCTGGAGTAAGTGGAAAGCCACTGATGACTTTGGCAAAGGAAACTGGCAAGGGACAGGGGAGGCTATTTTTCCTTATTACCTTTTGAGTATTTTGAATTTTATATTAAAAAAAATCAGTACATTTAAAAGAAGTTGGTTTTTTTTGGTTTTGTTTTGTTTTTACATGTGGGTCTTTAATCCTATCTTTTTAAATCCTCCTTTTACTCTTTTTTTTTTTTAAACCTGAGCCTTAACATGAGAATGATAATCTTTAAAACTCCCCACTTGGGAGAATGTGGAATCGAGATAGCATTACCAGCCTTGGCGATGGCTGAAATACTAGAATTCTGCAGCTTGTGACTTTCCAGGGGGTGATCTGGCCCCGTTCCTTGGCCCGAGTGTGTCTTGGCACATTGTGAGCTACCAGCAACGTCTGTGTTATTATTTTACATTGAGTATGATCACTTGTGAGTGTTTCTACAAATAGTGGGTATTTAAAACATAACACAAAATGTGCACAAATAAAGAGCTTCAGTGATGGGGACTCTTCTGCTGCCCTAATTCATTGGTCCTTCTGGAACTGACCTCTTTGTGACACCTGGGATATCATTTGGGAAGACTAAATTATGGCTTCTACTGTCTGCTTCTTGTCACAGACATTGCTATGAACATATGTGGCGAACAAAAGTTGTATTTTAGATTTATGAAATAAATGAAAAATTCTGGTGCAATGTACTTATTTTTATAAAAGCACTATAACCTACAGCAACAGGAGCAGTACTTGGAATATAATCTTTTCAAGAACTTAAGAAAAAAGATGATAATTATATGACTTTTAATATGATGCATATCTGTGCTTTAGTTTAATAATTAAAATGTAAATTGCACTCCCAGTAATTAATATGTCTTCAGTTTTAAAAACTTTTCTAGTACCCAGGATAAAAATCAATCCAACATGGCTCTCTTTTTTGAGCTCTTATTTAGATAATATGAACATATTTGTTACATAGAAATAGATATTGTCATAGCCATTCATAGTATGTTTCAAGAAGTGAATTACTATGGTCTAAGTGGGCACATGGACAATATTCTACATCCTGTAGAGTTTTATTAGTAGAAGTATAATTGTAAGATTAAACCAGCTTCAACCCCATAACATCAAATTCATTGTATGCATTTTTAAGAAGTGTCGTATTTTCTACGGATGCAACTCGCATGCCATCTGTTTGGTGAGAGGTGTTTGAAGTCATGCCAGCTGGCAGCAATAGTGATTGTTGAAGCTGAAATTTGGCAATTAACACCTCTTCTCTATCCCGACCATATATACATTTATCCACACATAAATGTGCCTGTGCTATCGTGGATAGTTAGGCAGTTCGACTGCCAACAAAACTTTCCTCCCTCCCATTCTCTTTCCTTCCTTTACTTCCCTCCTCACCTCTCTCTTGGTAGACAATGATCATGTTAGACTCTGGGGTAAAGATGACTACCCCTCCCAACACGGCCTATGAAGTTTGGAATAGAAAATGTATTACTGTGGGGAGCAAGTTTCCAGAAGGAAGCAAGAGGAGATATTACACCCTGGTATCAGGAATAACAAAACTTCTCCACTAAGGGAAAATGCCGACTCCAGAAAAAGTGAGGAGAGAAACCAGAGGAGAGAGGCCGTTTCAGAGTCACAGATGTCTCCAAACCAAAATAGATCTTAGCTTTGGGAAGAATTTATAAAAACTTCAGAGATAACCTCTCCTACCAAAGTTGACATTATCTTTTCTTGTCTACCAGTTTGGAGAAGCCTGTTAACTTCAGCTGTAATGCCACTTTGGACCTACAATTTGACAAGAAAGCTAATTGAACTCAATGTAGATACAAACATAAATGCCCTTAGATTTTATCTGGCTGTAACATTATTTTAAATAATGCAAACAAATGAAAATTTCAAAATGGATATTGCTAATGTTACTGTGCTTCCAATTTCTTCTTGGTAATAATGCCTGCTTAGTAGCACTTCTGTGGGTTCAGAATTCTTTGGGCGGTCATTGCTACTTAGCCTCTGGCTTCCTGATAGACTGTCATATGGGATAGAACAATATTCAAGTGCAATAATGCATGGAGTCCTTCCCCACTGAGATATTTACATTTGCTTTTCCATTTGCACTCCCAAAACACGAACACGTGTGTGGATCACATTGGAGTATTTCACTAGCAAAAAATGGCAAGAATATGCCTTGAACTGATGAAACCAATGACCTAATCTTGAAAGGAGACTCAGAGAAGTGCTACACCAATTCATTAATTGCATGCATAAAACAGAGGTTTCTTCTATAATTTTACCTTCAAATAAATTTATTTTAGATTCAAAAACTACATGTGCAGTTTGTGACATGGGTATATTGCGTGATGGTGAGTTTCTGTCTTTTCTTGTCTAGTCAATCACCAACATGGCAAGGATGATACCATGTAGGTGGTTTTTCAACCATTATCTCCCTCTTTCCCTTTCCCCTTTAGGATAGCAACATACTCTTATTGCTATATTATATATTTACATGAAGATACACATCAATATCTAAAAGTACATAAGCTTTGAAGTAAAATAAATTGTTAGTTCAGCTCTTGGCTCACAACTTATTGGCTGTGTGATTTGGGACAAGCTATTTAATTTCTCTATGTCAGTTTTTATCTGTAAAAAGATTCTATCTACATCAAATATATAATTAAATGTGTTAGGTACAATTTATATTTTTATGCTGTGGTCAGTACATTTCATTTACTATTTTTTTCCCATGGGGAGTAAATGTTTAAGGGGTATAGAGTTTCAATTTTGCAAGATGAAAAGAGTTCCAGAGATGAATAGTGGTGATGATTGTACAACATTATGAATTTTGGTGTTTTTCCTGTAGCATTTTAATGTTTTACTCATTGCTTTGTCATTGTGTTTTGTATATAAAGCTAATAACTCCTTGCATTATTTGTTGTGACTGATTATCCACAAAATAAAATGATATTTTATTTTATCATTATTTTTGAGTTGAAGTCTCGCTCTTTCACCTGGACTGGAATATAATAGTTTGACCCCAGTTCACTGCAGCCTTGACCTCCTGGGCTCAGGTGATTCTTCCACCTCAGCCTCCCGAGTAGTTGGGACTACAGGCAGCACAACTACACCCAGCTAATTTTCTGATTTTTGCAGAGATAAAGCTGCCCAGGATGGTCTTGAACTCCTAGGTTCAAGTGATTCTCTTGCCTTGGCCTCCCAAAGTGCTGGAATTACAGGTGTGAGCTATGGCACCTGTTTATGATATTTTAAATATGAACTTTTAGAATTTTGATGCTGGCAATACTGCTTCATCCTCCCTGGATTATTTCTATTTCTTCCATTGTATTTTATGTTAAGAAAGTTCTTCCTTATCCTGGGATCAGATCCTCCCAGAGATATGTATGTATGTATGTAGGTATAAGTCTATGTATAGATAGATACTATGTATGTATCTATGCACACATACATACCTACATAGATACATTGTCTCTTGATTTTTATTTTTCAGTTTTGCATTTATTTCTTCAGTTTATTGGTAATATATTTAGCATATGATCTCAGATGACATCTTAGATGAATGTTTGAAATAATTAGTCAATTTACTCAATGGCATTGATGAAATAACCCTTCTCCTACATTTTCATGTTTTTAATATCATATATTTAAGTTCTTATTTTGCTAGGATTGACCTTTAAGTGGTTTCTTCTGTTACTGTGATCTCTGTGCTAATTTTTCTGTCAGCTTTTCACTGTTTACGTTTTTCTGTGTTTATAGGAGACTTTATCATCTGGTAGGGCCAATCCTTCATTAGACATTATCAAATGTTTGACTTTTTTTTCCCTCCTCTGTTTTTAGATACACTTTAGAATTTTTGTATATTTTGAATAATTTGTATTTGCATGTTGTAAAAAAGTAATGCATGCACAAAGTAAAAAGACAGAAAATAGACCGAGTTCGGTGGCTCAGCCTGTAATCCCAGCACTTTGGGAGGCCGAGGTGAGTGGATTGCCTGAGCCCGTGGGTTCGATACCAGCCTGGGCAATTTGGTGAGACCTTGTCTCTACAATAAATACATAAATAAATAAATAAATAAATAAATAAATAAATAAATAAATAAATAAATAAAAATTAGCCGGGTGTGGTAGCTCATGCCTGTAGTTTCAGCTACTTGGAGGGCTGAGGCGGAAAGATCTCCAGAGTCCAGCAGGTCGACGCTGGGGTGGCTCTGACTGTGCATGCCACTGTACTCCAGCCTGGGGGACAGAGTGAGATTGTAACTCAAAAACAAAACAAAACAAGACCAAAGATAAAGTGTAGCACAACTATTTCTCCCAATACTGAGCTCCAGATTTCTTTCTTATGGCGAACCATTTGGTAGTTAAAAACTCTGTCTCTGGAGACGGAATGACTGGATTCAAATCACAACTTGCAATTGCTATCTGTGTGACCTTAGGCAAATCACTTAAACTGTCTATGCCTCAGTTTTCTCAACTGGAAGGTATATCCAACGTATGAAATTGTTTTGATAATAAAATAATGCAAGCCACTTAGAACAATGCATAACCCTCTATAGGTGCCCTGTGAAGCTTAGTTATTGCTATTACTAGAAATAGTTTCTAGTAAATATTTCTAGAGACAATCTACATAGAAAAAAAGCACTGTGATTTATGCAAACAAATGGGAGCAAAGTGTGTATATTCTTCTGTATTAGTTTAAAAATGGATAGTATTGTCAATCATTCTATATCAGTATATATACACCTACATTATTCTTTTGAGTTATGTTATAATACACAATGGGATAGGTATATTGTTATTTATTTTAAAAGTCGATTGTTAACACATATTTAGATATTTTCCTGGTATTTTGCTGCTACAATGATTCAATGAATAATTTGATCTTTATGTACCCGTACGGGTATATTTGTTGATTAATTTCTGGAAGTAGTAGTGCTTGATCAGAGAATTTTTTACTTAATGTGAATATTGTACCAACTTGTACAGCATCAATGATGTGGAATAGATTCTGCATCAACACACTATTGTTAGTACAAAAAAATATCAAACTTTGTTTTTGCAAGTCTAAGAGGTAAAAATGGTGTCTCATAGTTTTAATTTGCATTTGCTGAACTATGAGTAAGGCTGTTTTTGATATGCCTTTAAAATTCTATTATTTTATCTGTATAGTCAATTTTTTTTGTCCATTTTGGACTGTGTTTTGTCTTTTCATATTGATCTGTAAGAGTTTTTGGATATTAAGAACATTTGGTTATTGACATATGTGACAAATAGGTTTTCCCCATGTCTTCATTTGTTTCTCACGTGGTTTATAAGTTTTGTTTGTGTGATATAGACATTTAAAGTCATGATGTAGTTAAATTTCATCTGAATGTTGTTCCTGGTTTCTTCTGATTTCCTTTTAGCATCATGGGCTTGTGAAGACGTCATGTCTGTTGCTCTCTGGATCTTCCGTGATATTGAGGAATGCATTTAAGAGAATCAAGGGCTAGAAATAAGGATTTCAAATTCTGATGGTGACCCAGAACGTTTTAATAAATTGCAAGGCTAGTCACCAGGAGATTAAAGTAGTGGAGTCAGAGGAAGTGTCAAATGTGTCATGAGAGTGATCTTGGTGCTTTCCTTTCTATACTAGGGTTTGTTGGGGGCCTGCCCAAGTCATAGGCCATGAGTTAGAACCTCTCACTTTGGTTTTTGTCGTTAGAATTTTTTTCTAAGTTTGCCACTGCATAGTGAAGAATTTAAAATATGAACGTATATGGGCAACTTGGCAAGACCTCATCTCTACAATAAATAAAAAAAAAAAAATTAGCCAGGCGTGGTAGTGCGCACCTGTAGTTCCAGCTACTTGGAAGGCTGAGGCGGAAGGATTGCAGGAGCCCAGCAGGTCGAGGCTGCGGGGGCCGGGAGCGGCCACTGCACTCCAGTCTGGGCAACAGAGTGAGACTCCAACTCAAAAAAAAAAAAAAAAAAAGAACGTATATAATATACATAAAATAAATATTTTAAGCCGGGCTCGGTGGCTCAGCCTGTAATCCCACACCTTTGGGAGGCTGAGGTGAGTGGATGGCCTGAGCCCGTGGGTTCGAGACCCGCCTGGGCAGCGAGACCTCATCTCTACAATAAATCAAGAAATCAGCCGGGCGTGGTAGCACATGCCCGTAATTCTGGCTACTTGGAAGGCTGAGGCAGAAGGATCGCTGGAGCCCAGCAGGTCGAGGCTGCGGTGGCCAGGAGCGGCCACTGCCCTCCAGTCTGGGCGACAGAGTAAGACTCCAACTCAAAAAATATATAAATAAATAAAAATAAATAAATATTTTAATGCACCCACATACACATACTCACACACAAACACACTAAAAATATATTATATATATTTTGTATATATAATATATATTAAAATATTTATATATTAAAATATTTGTATATTAATAACTTATATTATTGTTGTAGATATGGGAAGAAGCTGATGTCTCTCACTTTGCTTATCAGAGTCTTTTTTGTGCATTGGTACTAACAGTGTTCTTGAAACTTTTTGTGATGTTTATTGCTTACCTTTCTGAAGAGAATATTGGAAAAGAAAATATAGGGCACTTGGATGGTTTTTCTGCAGAAGTGAGCAAGTATATCTAGGAAAATAGATTTATGTTTTTTATACAAGAATAAAGGGCTCATTTCTCTTTTCTATCACAGTAGACCTGATGTGAACATTAAGGTTTAAAAAAAAAATCCGTGGAAACTCTGTTCTTGGAACAACTTTACTGAGCTTTGAGCAATATTTTTTTTCTGGCCCAAATTTCTGAGTATTTCTGCCCCCAAGTTTCTTGTTTTTTTTTTTACCATGACATTTAACTAAAAACATTCAACTTATTAAAAGTTAAGCCCACTTAAAAATAATCTTAGAAAATTTGAAAATCAGGAAAAGCTCCAAGAAGAGAATAAATAAATTATTAGCTAATTTCCCCTGGCATCATCTAAAAGTTTGTGTAATATACCTTCAAATGATCGCTCATGACCTAATGAACTGGTTTTTTGGTTAGAATATTTATATTGTTTTCAACATTTTGCTTTTATAATTAATATTATGAATTACCTGATTATACATACAACTTTCCCCCACATAATGGCATATTTTATCTGGACAAATTTTGAATCAAAGAGTAGACATGTTTCAAGGCCTTTGATACCCATTAATCTATAGTACCCTCTGTAACTTACAGAAACGAATACCGACAGAGCCTTTATTAATACTGAGTATTACAACTTAAAAATCCTTACCAATCTGTAGGTGAAATATATAATCCCACTAGAGGCATAATTTACATTTATTGGTTACTAATGATGCTAACATTTTTTTACTTGTATTTATTCTTCTAGAAAAAATGATTATGCAATTAAGGTATTCTAAATTTTGTGCTGTTTGACTTTTTATTATTGATTTACAAGAGCTCTTTACATATACAAGGTCTGACAATGAAGTTTAAGAACTTGCCACTGTGCACTTATGTTGGCAGCATTGTACGAACAACTTGGTGAGGTTTTCTAATCTTGATATGTCAGTGTCTCACAGCTGTGTTTGTGTCAATGTGTGGTGGTGTCCTGCTGAGTGGCATTCATTATTGTTGTTGCATGTTTTTGTGTGCTGTCATGAGAATGTTGAAACTGGAATTAGAGCAACAAACAAACATTAAACTTTTTGTTAACCTTGGCAAGAGTAGAAGTGAAATCAGGGACATGCTAGTCCACATTTAAGGGGAAAATGCCATGAAGAAAATGGCAATGTACAAATGGATTAAACGTTTTTCTGAGGGGAGAGAAAATGTCATTGATGAAGAAAGGTCAGGACAGCCAGTAACAAACAGAAGTGACGGAAACGTTGCAAAAATTTGTCAAATTGTGCATTAAAATCATCAGCTGACTGTGAGGAGTGTAGAAGAGCCAATAAATATTGATAGAGAAACAGGAAAATCTTAACTGAAGATCTTGACATGAGAAAGATGGCATGAGAAACATGGTCCCAAAGGAGCTCTTTCATCACAGCAATGCACCAGCTCACACAGCACTGTCTGTGAGGGAGTTTTTAGCCATTAAACACATAACTGTGTTGGAACACCCTGCTTCCTCACTTCTTCTGCTCCCTAATGAATTTTTTCTTTGCCCAAAGATAAAGGAAAACATTTTGATGACATTCAGGGCATCAAGGATAATACAATGACAGTTCTGATGGTCATTCCAGAAAAAGAGTTCCCAGTTGCTTTGATGGTAGACTAGGTACTGGCATCAGTGCATACCTTCTCAAGGTGGGTATTTCAAAGGTGAGAATAGTGATATTCAGCAATGAGGTATGTAACACTTTTTCTAGGATGAGTTTGTGAACTTCATTGTCAGACCCCGTACAGGGTATAAATCCTTTAACTGTCATATAGTAAATACACTGAATTTTTGATGATCCAAAAGTTCTGGATTTTGTGTGTATATACAAATATATAATATGTATATGATTTTCATGTATTTATGTGTGTATGTGCACACACATTTTTTGTTTTCCTACAGGTAAATGTTTATCCATGTATTCTTTTACTTTAGATTTTATGTAGCAATATTCAAAAGTACATTAATTTACTGTGATATATTTTTTGAAATGTGTCTTAAAATGGTATTATTGCAAGTCCCTTTGTTAAGTTTTTTATGTAAATTTTAGAAGTTCTATTCTCCTAAGCTTGTATTAAAGATTAAGGATATTTTACCTCCATTATGTTGCTTCAGATGATTTCTCTTATCAACTCACTGAAATAAGACTGCTATGTTTTGAAGTTTGCTTCTTCAGTCATTTTCAAGATAAAAATTCTTCTGCCTTGTGCACAATCACTTCTCTTTATGTGCAGTATTGAAACTGAAAAATACTTCAAAAGATAATTATTTATACAATTGTACATGTACAACACTTTCTTAAAACAAATCAAGTTGGAGGTTTATATAACTCATTTATCGATCTATTCCATAAAATACACCTTGTTGATCAATGTTAAGTCATTTTCCTGTGTTCTTTTTGATGCTCACCTCATGGTTCCCAGGGTCAGATTGCCAAATGAAACAGCGATATTATTAGTACACCTACTCTGTTATACTTTTCCAGGTGTTGTACTTCCAGTACACTGTCAGAAAAACTGAAATAAGTTATATTACCAACCTCTTTTATATGCAAGGGAATTTAGACACAGTGAGGGGGACTTGCCTAAGGTCATTCGTAAAGGAGCCATGATTAGACCTGCAGAGCCTGAGTGAATCAGAAAATGGTAGGTTTGTTTTTTTATTTTATTTTATTTTATTTTTTATTTTAAAGATATGGGATACAGTTCAGGGTTAGGTATACAAATGTGTAAGTAAAGTTTGGGTCTCACTTTGGTCTCCACTTCACTGGTCTGAGATCAGGTCCCTTTATTGATGAGGTGTGCCCCCCTCCCTCTCTTGGTAGGTTTGTTAATGTTGGCAACTAATTAAAATATGTTTTAAATATTGTATGAGTCAACAAAATGCAGGCCACAGACAACATAACTGCACACTGAACGTAGCCGTGGCTGCCCTCTTGACTCTTGACTTATAGGATCCTGTACTCATGTCAGGATCTACAGCACTCTGGGGTTTGCTCGCCACTGCTGCCTTTTCCTGAGTCTCTCTCTGGAGCATTTGTCACACTGGTCTGTGCACTATTAAGTTGGGTCTGTTTGTTAGTTTCTTCTCACATTCTTTAAGTAATTCAAAAGGACAATTAGGCCTATCTGAAGAAGAAAAAAGAGATGGGGTGAGGAGACAGAGGGATAGAGGGAGTTGTGTGCAATTGAAGTACAATATACTGAAATAGAAAGACTCTTGAGGATAAGTCTGGGAAAGGGAAAATATTGTTTTGAGAAGAATCAAGTAACGCTGTAAATAAGCTATTCCTTACCTCTTATCCTCATTAGAAACTCGAAACACTGTGGCCTTAAATGCTGCACTGTCCTCTTTCACGAGTGGAGTGCATGGTGTCGACTGCAGGGTTGCTCTCTCTCTCACCTCCACCCCATTGTCTGTACTCTCCTTTTTATAGACATGGCTTGAAAACTCCTCGTTTGAAATTCACTCCCCAGACATGAAGTTCTCTCACGTGTGACACTGGTCACATTCATGCTCTCTTCTTTCTCCTTGGCACGAATACATTGCTAGCTGTATTGGTCTTCGCATTTCAACTGCACTTTAATTGGGATAGTTCATGGAAATCCTTAAGCTTGTCAGTTTTACGCTGTCTTGCTTACAACATCCAGCAGAGAAATCAGTCCCATCAGCTGTCCCTCACAGAGTTGACATGGTGGAAGTGCTCTACACGCAGGGGAAGCTTTTATTCCAGAAATAGAGAGGAACTTCATGAACTGAAGGGCTGGTGTGCGACCTGCAAAACCGAAATGGAATTGACTAAACTGGGACAGTTCTGCCTCTCCCTGCTGCACTAAAATAGAAGAGAATCAGCCAGTCCTGCCTGGAGTCTGCTGTTTGAGCATTCCTGTGATGAGGGCTGCAGAATAACATGGAATCAAATCCAAACAATCCTTAAGATTTAAATATATGTAGTATATAATATAACATAATATATATTAAATACATATATTACAATATATATTAAATACATATATATCTAAAAAGATAACTGATGCTGTGTGATAATTTTCTAAAAGAGATCATGATTGAGGAACTACTTTTTTCATAGTTACAAGCAACCATCCCCCTCAATTTTTGTAAAAGATCCCTTCTGACTCTTATACAATGCTAAGCAACCAGGTGTATAATAAAAGGTCCGTGTATTTCTATATTGTTTAAACTTTCCATTTATATTTGTCTCATATATTTAGAAGTAAAAGACGTTTAAGGTCAAAGAAAATGAGCTGGACAAAGCAGAAAGGGAAATTGTCTGAGTACTGTGACCTGTTGTCATCTACAGCAGGACCCATGACAGCCAAATGACAAATTGCACAGGAATTGAGAATTTTTTTTTACATTTTGAAATTTTTTTTTAAGAAGAATTTTTTGTGACATGTAAAAATGATCTGAAAAAGGCGCCGATGGGGCGGCCAAGGCTACTGTGAGAGGGCACTCGAGGTTGCGGGAGAGCGAGCAGACGAAAGAGGTGGGGAGGAGCTGGCGCACTCGGTTGCCTGCTCGCTCGCTTCCTGGCGCCGCTGTGGGACCGCCGCCGCGTTTCCCGCTCGCCCGCTGCCCCGTTTCGCGAGCCCGGGTCAGCCGCGGCCGGCTGGTTCAGTGACTGCTGCCTCCACCGCCCGCACTTCCAAGAGACGCTCAAGTCGCATGAAGCGGAGCTGGAGAAGACCAAGAAATTCATCAAGGACGGGAAGTCGCTCATCGGCGCTCTCAAAAATTTGTTTTCAGTGAAGTAGAAGTTTGCAGATTCCTTAAATGAATTTAAATTTCAGTGCATAGGAGATGCAGAAATAGATGATGAGATGTGTATAGGGACCAAGACTGCAAACTGCTGAATAGACAGACTGTAAAACAGAGGGAAAAGTGAACAAAACCAGAAGACCCTCATAAGGAAGAACAGGTCATTGCAGAAGAGAAATAAAAGCAACCCCACCTTCCCTCAAAAACAGAATTGAAGAGGGGGAGGGAAAGGGGTAAAGGGAGAAAAATCTACAGAAATGAAGAAAAACCAAAAGAAGAGTATGGGTCTCTCCCAGACGCCTGGGAGAGCAGACACTGAGAAAATTGACTTTGGAATACAAACAATGCAAAGTCCCCAGAATGAAGGGTCTCAAAATGCAAATGCAGATATCAAAACAATAATGGAGAGACTAAAAAGAATTGAGGAGACACAAGAAGAAACTAGGAAGGAGCTGATATCTGAGATAACAGTAATAAAGAATACTGTGAATGAAATAAATAACAAATTGATAAGCATGGAAAGCAGAATTACCCAAGCAGAAGAAAGAATCTCAGAGCTTGAGGACCAAAATATAGAAATAACCCAAACTCTTAAAAACACAGAAAATAAGCTAAAAAAGACAGAACAAAACCTTCAAGAGATGAGTGACTACCTCAAGAGGCCTAACCTAAGAATAATCGGACTCCCTGAGGTAGAAAGAGAAACAGAGACCACATTGGAACAAACTTTCCACGAGATCATTCAAGAAAATTTCCCTCATCTAATCAGTGATACAAAAATTCAAACACAAGAGATTCAGAGAACCCCCGCAAGACAACAAATGAGAAGACCAACTCCTAGACACATAATAATTCGCCTAAATAAAGTAGGCACAAAAGAAAAAATCCTAAAGGCAGCAAGAGAAAAAGGCCAGATCACCCACCATGGAAGACCAATCAGAATAGCAGCAGATTTATCTGCAGAAACCCTGCAGGCTAGGAGAGCTTGGAGCCCTATCTTCAAAGTCCTAAAGGATAAACAATTTCAACCAAGAATAACCTAGCCGGCCAAGCTAAGCTTTATCATTGAGGAGAATTAAAATCTTTTGCAGATATCCAATCCCTAAGAACTTATGCTGCCACCAAACCATCTCTACATGAAACACTTAAGAAAGTACTAAACACAGAAGAAAAGGAAAAAAGAACAATGTTCTTCACAAGAGTACAGGGAAAAGAATAAAATATACACGAACCAACCCCAAAACCAAAAGAAAGACCAAAAAAAAAAAAAAGAAAGAAAAAACCAAGAAGAACAACAACTCAAAAAGAACTCCATGATAGGGACAAACTCTCACATTTCAATAATTAGTCTGAATGTGAATGGACTAAATGCACCACTGAAAAGACATAGAATGACAAAATGGATAAAATATCACCAGGCAACAATATACTGCCTTCAAGAAACCCATCTCACTAGAAAGGACATACACAGACTCAAAGTAAGAGGATGGGAAACAAATTTTCAGGCGAATGGAACACAAAAGAAAGGAGGAGTCGCGATCCTAATTTCAGACAAAATACCATTTAAGCTATCAAAAATTAAAAAAGATACAGAGGGCCACTACATAATGATAAAAGGTTCACTCCATCAACAAGAAATATCTATCCTAAACATATATGCACCCTCATAGGCGCACCAACATTCATAAAGCAACTTCTAGGAAAACTAAAGAAAGACATTGATTCTAACACCATAATAACTGGGGACTTTAATACACCACTCACAACCTTAGACAGATCATCAGGACAAAAAATCAGCAAGGAGATCCGGAACCTCAATGAGACTCTGGACCAAATGGACTTAATTGATACCTATAGAACACTCCATCCAAAGACCACAGAATACACATTCTACTCATCACCACATGGAACATATTCTAAGATCGACCACATAATTGGACACAAATCAAGTATAAGCAAAGTTAAAAGGACTGAAATTCTGCCATGCACCTTTCGGACCACAGTGGAATAAAAATAAACATTGACACCAACAAAGTCCCTCCAAAACCCACAAAGACATGGACACTAAACAGCATGATGCTAAATAACTCCTGGGTCAATGATGACATCAAAATAGACATCAAAAGATACCTGGAAACAAATGAAAATAAAGAAACATCTTACCAAAATCTCTGGGATGCCTTAAAAGCTGTAATAAGAGGGGAATTTATATCCCTACAAACACACATGAGGAAAATGGAAGGAACAGAAATTGACAACCTAACAAGCTACCTAAAGAAGCTGGAAAAGCAAGACCACAAAAACCCTAATTTCAGCAGAAGAATCCAGATCACCAAAATAAAAGCCCAAATCCAGGACATAGAAGACAAAAAGATAATACAAAAAATCAATGAAACAAAAAGCTGGTCTTCGAAAGGGTAAACAAGATGATGGTCCCCTAGCTAGACTGACCAAGAAAAAACGAGAAAAAAACCAAATAAGCATAATCAGAAACACAAAAGATGAAGTCACATCTGACCTGAAGAAATACAAAAGATCATTAGAGACTACTACGTACACTTGTATGGAAACAAACTTGAAAACCAGAAGGAAATGGAAGACTTTCTGACATCACACAACCTACCTAGGTTGGAACAAGAAGAAATTGAGACCCTAAATAAACCAATAACAATCAAGGAAATCGACCACGTAATAAGAAAACTTCCTACAAAAAAAAGCCCTGGTCCAGATGGCTTTCCAGCAGAATTCTACAAGACATTTAAGGAGGAGCTGATACCAATCCTACTGAAGGTATTCCAGGCGATTGAAAAAGATGGAACTCTCCCCAAATCATTTTACGATGCCAACATCACATTGATACCCAAACCAGGTAAAGATCCAACAAAGAAAGAGAACTACAGGCCAATATCTTTGATGAACATAGATGCTAAAATTCTCAACAAGATCCTAGCAAACCGGATTCAGCAATACATCTCAAAAATCATCCATCATGACCAAGTAGGCTTCATTCCTGGCATGCAAGGCTGGTTCAATATTCGTAAAACCATAAATGTAATTAAATACATCAACAGATGTCAAAACAAAAACCACATGATCATATCACTAGATGCAGAAAAAGCTTTTGATAAAATCCAGCACCCCTTCTTGATAAAAACCCTTGAACATCTAGGCATACGGGGAACATACCTCAAAATAGTAAAAGCCATCTACGAGAAACCCACAGCCAGGA
>NW_007247765.1:1393311-1396093 GCF_000164805.1 Carlito syrichta | reverse complement strand
AAGGTTTTCAAGTTTGTTTCCCATACTAGTGTACATAGTAGTCTCTAATGATCTTTTGTATTTCTTCAGGATCAGATGTGACTTCATCTTTTGTGTTTCTGATTGTGTTTATTTGGGCTTTTTCACTCTTTTTCTTGGTCAGTCTAGCTAGGGGACCATCGATCTTGTTTATCCTTTCAAAGAATCAGCTTTTTGTTTCATTGATTTTTTGTATTATCTTTTTGTCTTCTATATCCTGGATTTGGGCTTTTATTTTGGATTCTTCTGCTGAAATTAGGGTTTTTGTGGTCTTGCTTTTCCAGCTTTTTTAGGTGGCTTGTTAGGCTGTTGATCTGTGATCCTTCCATTTTCTTCATGTCCGTTTGTAGGGATATAAATTCCCCTCTTACTACAGCTTTCATGGCGTCCCAGAGATTTTGGTAAGATGTTTCTTCATTTTCATTTGTTTCCAGGTATCTTTTAATCTCTGTTTTGATTTCATCATTGACCCAGGAGTTGTTTAGCATCATGCTGTTTAGTGTCCATGTCTTTGTGGGTTTTGGGGGGACCTTGTTGGTGTTAATGGTTATTTTTATTCCACTGTGGTCCGAGTAGGTGCATGGTAATATTTCAGTCCTTTTAAATTTTCTTATGGTTGATTTATGGCCAAGTATGTGGTCAATCTTAGAGTACGTTCCATGCGGTGATGAGTAGAATGTGTATTCTGTGATCTTTGGATGGAGGATTCTGTAGGTATCAATTAAGTCTACTTGATCAAGAGTCACGTTGAAGTTTCAGATCTCGTTGCTGATTTTTTGTCCTGATGATCTGTCTAGGGTTGTGAGTGGGGTATTGAAGTCCCCAGCTATGATGGTATTGGAGTCTATATCTTTTTTTAGTTTACCTAGGAGCTGCTTTATGAAAGTTGGTGCTCCTATGTTTGGTGCATATATGTTTAGGATGAATATTTCTTGTTGATGGATTGAACCTTTTATCATTATGTAGTGGCCTTCTGTATCTTTTTAAATTTTTAATAGCTTAAAGGGTATTTTGTCTGAGATTAAGATCATAACTCTTCCTTTCTTTTGTGTTCCATTCTTCTGAAAATTTGTTTTCCATCCTCTTACTTTGAGTCTGTGAGTGTCCTTTCTAGTGAGGTGAGTCTCTTGAAGGCAATAGATTGTTGCCTGATGATATTTTATCCATTTTACCATTCTGTGTCTTTTCAGTGGTGCATTTAGTCCATTCATATTCAAACTAATTATTGAAATGTGAGAGTTGATTCCTATCATAATGTTCTTACAGAGTTGTTGTTCTTCCTGTTTGTGTGTTGTCTTTCTTTTGGTTTTAGAGTTGGATCATGTGTGTTTTTAAACTTTTTCCTGTACTCTTGTGAAGAACATTGTTGTTCTTTTTTCCTTTTCTTCTGTGTTCCATACTTTCTTAAGTGTTTCTTGTAGAGGTGGTCTTGTGGCAGCGTAGGTTCTTAGGGATTGGATATCTGGGAAAGATTTCAATTCTCCCTCACTGATGAAGCTTAGCTTGGCTGGGTAGGTTATTCTCAGTTGAAATTGTTTATCTTTTAGAACTTTGAAGATAGGGCTCCAAGCTCTCCTAGCCTGGAGGGTTTCTGTAGATAAATCTGCTGCTATTCTAATTGGTCTTCCCTGGTACGTAGTCTGACCTTTTTCTCTTGCAGCCTTTGGGATTTTTTCTTTTATACCTACTTTGTTTAGGTGAATTATTATATGTGTGGGAGTTGGTCTACTCATTTGTTGTCTTGCAGGGGTTCTCTGAATCTCTTGTGTTTGAATTTTCTCATCCTTGATGAGATGAAGGAAGTTTTCTTGAATGATTTCATGAAATGTTTGTTCTAGTGTGGCCTCTGTTTCTCTCTCTGCCTCAGGAAGGCCAATTATTCTTAGGTTCGGTCTCTTGAAGTGATCATTCATCTCTTGAAGGTTTTGTTCTGTCTTTTTGAGCTTCTTTTCTATGCTTTTGACAGTTTGGGTTAGTTCTGTGTTTTGGTCTTTGAGCTCTGAGATTCTTTCTTCTGCTTGGCTAATTCTGCTTTCCATGCTTATTAGTTTCTTATTTATTTCCATCACAGAATTCTTTATTGCTGTTATTTCTGACATCAGCTCCTTCCTATTTTCCTCTTGTCTCTCCTCAATTTTTTAAATTCTCTCTATTAATATCTTGATGTCTGGGTTTGTTGCATGTGACCAGTCATTCTGGGGCTCTTCATTGTTTGTGTTCTGGAATCTGTTTTTTCAGCGTCTGATCTCCCAGGGGTCTGTGTGAGACCTATATTCTTCTTTTGGTTTTTCTTCATTTGTGCGGTTTTTTCCCCCTCCTTACTTTTTCCTTCCCTCCACATCACCGTCTTCTTTAATTCTGTTATTCAAGGGTAGAGGGATTGCTTTTACTTCTGTTTGTTCAATCTCCTATTCTTTATGTATGCTCTCTTACTTTGTTCAATTCTGGAGTTGTACTGTAGATTGGGGGTGGTCCTTTTTGCAGTTTTGAGATTTACTTAAGGGAGGAGCTGTGATTCAAAATCTATCTGCAGTTACTGGTATTAGCCGACAGGTGTATGGATAATCTGAAATCCACTTCCCACTGCCTTGGAATCTGTCTGTGCAGTAGGGCTGTAGGTTTACTCTCTGAAATAAAATGAAGTTAACAGAGGGAAGAGAATGGAGCAGTCAGTGGGGGGAAAAGGGGAGTGGAGAGAGAGAGGAGTAAGGGGGGAAACAGACGAGTGTATCAACAAATGGAGAGAGAGACCTAAACTGAAACA